>NC_079172.1:49621366-49706366 GCF_947568905.1 Ostrea edulis
AGCCATAAAACCAGCAGTGCAATAACCTGCGCCCGGGACATCTTAAAAACCTACACCAGTCCAGCTGATCGGATCCCCCAGTACAGCTCAGAATCAGAAATCCGGGATTTATAGTAGATGTGTTACAGAAATCAGGATGTTGTGAAACATCACATTGAAATTTATATAATGTGTTCGAGAGATAAGTGATCAAATTAATGTGGCCTAGGATACATGGCGAAATTAGTTTTATAATTAAGACAGTCAGTTGAAGTCCATGCATGCAATGACATACATCTAATGACATACATCTGTGATACAGTTCTGAGATCGCGAATTAATTCAACTTTTCAAATGGCATATGATCTTATTTATCAAAATGTACAGAACTACATGTACTGACAAAATACAAATCATTTGCCATCTTAGTTCTATGGAGCCTATTTATCCAAGTTTATTGAAGGTGAAGTTTGCTACAAACTTCATAACAGAAATTATATGAAAGCTACGCATATCATGCATATTTCGCTGCCCTTTTAGGATGGACTCAATTTGAAGTCGCTCCTACAGAGATTAAGAAAGTACGGGAAATTGATTTCACATAAAACAATATATAGCTTCAGTTTTAGACACATTTAATATTCCAGTCAATGGGTCGAATGAATATGAGTTACCGTACCTATACCGGATTCCTAAACTACATAAAAACCCTTACAAACAAAGATACATTGCTGGATCCAGTAAGTGCTCTACCAAGCCCCTATCTTTGCTCCTCACGAAAATGTTAACAGCTGTGAAGAAGAAATTTCAAACTTACTGTGCGACTACATATGCCAGAAGTGGTGTTAATCAAATGTGGATTCTAAAAATTTCGAAAGAAATTTTAGTAAACTTGAAATCGCAGAATTTTCCCCAAATCAATAACATTAAACCTATGACTTTTCAACACTATACACGACCATTCCCTCACGATAAATTAAAGACTAGACTTTTTGACATCAAAGACAGTTGCTTCTTCAACAAAAACGGAAAACGGAAATATTCATATCTAGTGATCAGTCATTCAAAAACTTACTTTGTTAAACACCACTCTGATTCCACGCACAATTACTCTGAAGTTGAAATAAAAATATGCTAGAGTTCCTCATTGACAATATCTTCGTGGTCTTTGGTGATCAGGTCTTCCAACAGTCTGTTGGAATTCCCATGGGCACGAATTGTGCTCCTTTGTTAGCTGACCTGTTTTTATATTCATATGAAGCTGAATTTATTCAAAAACTTCTACGTGAGAAGAAAAAATCTCTCGCTGTGGCCTTCAATTCGACTTTTAGATATATCAATGACGTTTTGTCGACTTTTAGATATATCAATGACGTTTTGTCTATTAACAATGATAGCTTTCATTCATATGTCGATTTGATATATCCCTGTGAGCTCGAAATAAAAGACACCACAGAGTCGTCCACTTCTGCTTCATATTTAGATATTTTATTGAAAGTAGACATTAACGGCAAACTGACAACTCAACTGTATGACAAACGGGATGATTTCAGCTTCTCCATCGTCAACTTCCCATATTTATGTAGCAATATTCCATTATCATCTGCATATGGTGTTTATATATCTCAACTGATTCGATATGCAAGAACCTGTTCTGCGTATAGTCAGTTTTTAAATCGAGGTAAGCTACTGACAAACAAGTTGATGGTACAGGGATTTCAACAGTCTCGATTGAAGTCAGCATTTCGCAAATTCTATGGTCGTTATAACGATCTACTTCGTCAGTACAACCTCGCATTGGGTCAAATGCTGTCTAACGTGTTTCATACCGATTGTTAAGCCGTTCGTGGCACACTGATTTTGACTGCGGATAACTCCGTTTTCCTGATCAGGATATAGGGCTCACGTGTTTGCCCAACTATCTATTTTGTATTGCTTATAGGAGTTATGAGATTGATCACTGTTCGTTATCTTCACCTTGCATATATATATATATATATATATATATATATATATATATATATATATATATATATTGGAACTGTATATTTTCCTGCTTTTTTATTGAATTATATATATATATATATATATAGTTGTTGGTTTTTTTGATTTTATGAAAGTTTTTACTATATTAAAACTTACCCTTGCATGCAACATTATCGCCAATAATAAATCCAACACAGAAAAATATATACAGGGTTTTAGCACAATTTCAGCAAACTTGTGTAGGTCCCTCTATAATATAGTAGGAGAGAAGCGATCACAGGAACCGGTAATTTTGTCTGCAATAATTATAGACCGGGTCTATACCATACCACCCCCTAATAAAAAACCACATGGAATGAAACGAATATTTACTCAAAACTTCGATTTAAAATAGCTCTAAAATTCTACTTTTATCGTCAGTCATCCCAAAGTTCTAATTTCTGATCCTGTAATTTCAATATTTATGCCATTGATTCACCATAAAAATAATCTTCATCGACGCGTAATTTAACTCATAGTATTCGATAGGTTTTCGCGACCACATTTTGGCTCATTCCCTTGTTTGTGCTGGTGACCATGAATAACGTCACTTCCGATATCCCGTTTTGGCAGGTAACCAAGTTAATTGTTATTTTTGAATACTGAAAAAGAACTGATCACTTTAAGAATTGTGATGTAGTTATATCAAACATAAATGTGTTGACACAAATAAAGGCTCATATACTCATAATCGATTACCGTAAACAATAGTAGATAATTACCGGAAGTGACGTTGTTCATGGCCATCAGGACAAACAAGGAAATAAGCCAAAAAGTGGTCGCGAAAAGCTATCGAATACTGCGAGTTATACGCGTCGATGAGAATTCATTTGATGGTGAATCAAGGCAAATTCCTAATATAGCTACCAGCGAGTCCAATTTGAGATGACGTCATGTGATAAAATGTGACACTTTGTTGTCTTGAGTTGAGAGGCGGATCAAGCAATCCCACTTCCCTGCGAGAAATGTATTTCAAAATGAACAGGGCAAAATTTCCAAATACTTCGTATGCTATTAATTCGAATATACTGTCTTTGTTTTAACCCTCTCTCTATTCATATACAGTGAATATAACGATATCAGTTGTTGAGTTACAAGTGAGATACAGCACTCATAATTCTTTCTTATGTAAACAAAGCTCGTGTCATGTTTTTGTTTACATTTAGATTGCTTAAAGGGGAAGGCAACCCAAAAGATGTTTACATGATAAATGATAGGATTAATTATATGATAAAAATTTGTCATACTATTTCTGTTGATATACGGCCTAGATAAGTTTCAGTACTAATTTCAAAACGTTAAAAATTGAAGTTCCCGCTATCTATAGAGGCTGCCATGATGTGAAACTCTTTTGTATTCAAGACCACAAAAATCAATCATTTTGACGTCACACCTTCTATTCCGGTTTTGATGAGATTTAAAAATCATCAAAGATATAACGAATAAATAGGTAGATGCCTTCCTGTCAAGCAGTTATAATTACCATAATGCGAAGGGGAGATGTGAAAAAAGTTGGGATTTTTGCTCGAAATTCCTGACCCAACCAAGTCATTTGAAAAGAAAAGACTACGTAAACCTTGGATGAAACCGAAACTGTAATATCATGCAGAATTAGAACTTTTTGATTAGTGAATCCTTCCGCCACAAAATATAGTCCTTGTCAAACCCTTTCTAAATTTGAATTGACACCGAAAATTTTCAACTGGATAGGGTTCAGCAATAGATGCGTAATATATTTGCACCAATGGGATCAGTATTGAACAAGTGAATACTTAGTTGTAGCATCCTGCGCAGTTGTACTCAAAAGCTCAGGAGCTAACTTCCTTAAAGTGATGACTTAACAACGATGCTGATTGGATGAAAAATTCGTTTGATTTCTGTGTCCCAAAAAATCGTCCGGAGTTCATTTGCACTAAGCACGCAGGACTACTTTTCTCTGGAATGCGGCTTCCTCATTAACGGCCGTTCTAATTATAGCGCTATTCATAGAACGGGAATTTCCACACATGCATTGTAAACGAAATGTATTCGTTTGATGCTACCAAATATAATCACAACCAAAGATGTGAATAAAACACAAATCAATTTAAAGAAACAACACACATAGGCCTAGTGATGATGTGGCACAATAGTCAACTTGATGACGTAGGGCACTGACTGGTAGAAGTAGACAGATTACGGTATGTATCGTCTGGTTTACGAGTTCGATAACATGACGGAGCAAGCAACGACTTTTGATCTGGTAAATATTAATGAAATTGAACTGCGTTATATGGGGCTCAGTCTACGAGGGCAATTTATATGAAGAGGTGTTGAGCTTTTTACTTGATACTGAAATGGAGCCGAGTCGCATTCCACCGTTCCTACTATACAACCAGTGTTGAACGTCTCGAATGCAATGCAGCATACATCCAGTCACCACTTGTTCTCTTCCTTTATATCTATTTCAGCTTTTAACCACTGTACCTTTAATTTGGCGTATAATCCATTTAATTCTGCACAATAACTCTACCTCACCCAAACACACAGCCAGTTTTGTTGTTGATTTCAATGTTACGTATAGGTACATGTATTCCTACGCGACATTTCAAAAACGTTAATTCAAGCGTTTTGATGAGAGAAACTATTTGAGTTTTTTTTTATTTTAAAAATATAATTAAATGATAAGAAATGAAACATAATTCTTTATTTGATGCATGTATCAAACGCATTGATGAAGTTTTCCGTCCATTTTTTGAATGATACATGCATCAAATAAAGAATTATAAGTTTCATTTCTTACCTAATACCTACATTAAAATGCTTGTGACCATTCGAGTGGGTTTTGCATGATACTACCAGCTGACTGTATTTGTTTTGTTTTTTATCTCAAACGTCAAAAATGTATAACAGCGGTCATGTCACATAATTACGTTATCGATATATGGTCTCATAGTGTCAGCCCCTAATGAACATGTACTTCATGTAAAACTATCTTTTTTGTCTTCCCTTGCAAAGCAATTTCTCCTTAATGTATGATTTTGTGTCACATGTAACCAGTGAAGCGATTTGAGAACTGGTGTGATATACTCATGTTTCCGTGAACGTGTCACTAGCCTGGCAGCAGTGTTTTAAACTTTCTGTAACTTCTGCTAGGATGCTGAATTCCATAATCAAGACGGGATGTAATCAGTGATCTAACAAGTGCCCTGCACACATCCATCGTTATAAGAGATCTAATTCTACCGATATTACGAAGTTGGAAATAACATGATTTAGTCGATGCACTTATTTGACACTCCATGCTAAGTGTGTTGTCGACAAAAATCCCAAGATTTTTGACACATGAAGCACTGGTGACGAGAGATCCACCGAAAGCCAGTTGATATCCTGAAAATTCACTAGTTTTACGTTTTGGTGTAAATATAATGGGTTCTGTCTTTCCCTGATTTAGCTTCAGTTGTACTTTTGCATCATAAATCAGTGATTATTGTAAATAATAACTTTTATGTGACGTGCGAGGTATTTGTCTCTCACTTTACCCTGACCTGTTGTTATGTCTGGGTGGAGTAATGGCTGTTTTGGATCTAATTTTACCCTTCTCCTTACTTGCTGTATTTCATCCAATCAAATGTAACATATTCGTCACGTGGTCTTTGTCTGTTTGTTTACTATGTACCAGGAGCCACGCTAGTTCAGAGCAGCAATTTTTGTATAAACGGCCTTGATTTCTTGTTGCTACCCACCCTTTTTTGTGGGCAGGCAATATTTTTATGCTAGTCTTTTTACATATGTGTATGCAATAGGGGGTCATCTTGTTAGACCCCCTATCGGATGTTTTTATTTTGTGTATATATGTTCTCTTTCTCAATGTCAATTTTATAGATGTATGTAACAGGGGGTCATCTAGTCATTTGCAGCATATGATCTTAATTTTTACTTGGTTTTAATGACCCCCTGTACTGTATATACTTTTCGTCATCTACTAAATAAATGACATTTTCTATTCTCAAACTTGTTCTGTTTTGCCTGCTTTGAGCAAAAAACGAGTGCAGTCCACTTGGTTAGTGCTTTTGAGCTAAGGATCATAAATTACACCATTGATGTTTTATTACATCAAACTCTACTGACCATCTCTGTTCTTAATATCAGTCTCTGTAACTCGAGATTCCTAATGCACGTGATTTAGGTAACAGTATTTTATCCAATGCATGGGTTCTTGTTATTTTATTATGTGACAGCTTTTTAAGAAATACCGAGTCTGAATGATGCTCAACGCAACAACGCAATTGGACGACTGGAAGCAGGTGTGTCACATGTTACGGTTGTAAATGATTTCAAAGAATTAAACAAAGCATCATATCTTGACTTTGGAGCAGGTATTGACAGCACGGTTCTACAATTAATCGTTATACAGCTCATATAGCAGGTAGATCACACGCGACGTCAGAAACACCAGGTCGCGCATCGGATTGCATCATCTTTGTCAAAGATTCACAACAGCGTCATCTACAGCATTTACCATTCCTGTGATTCGCAGAATAGCAGACTCTTTGCAATCGTCTACGGGATGCTGGGATTAGAGCGCACAGACCTGTTCGTGGCCTAGTTCTGATTCCGCAACATCACCGGAACGGACATCAATGATCTCAAGACTGATAGAGTATGGCCGCTGCAACGCTGGCTGACAGTTTGGTTCAGCAACGAATCTCGCTTTTTACTGCAGAGGCCTGGTGAAAGGTTCAGAGTAAATAGGCACCAAGATTAACATTATGCTCAATTGTATTTAGAACGATGGTCACTTTGGGAGGGATAGTATTATCATGTGGGTAGCAATATCCTATACAGACAGGGCAGTATTGGTTCACATACAGGGTACTTTGACGGCTCAGCGGCACATTGATGAAGTCATACAGCCACATGTGGTTCCAATAATGCAACATCCCGGAGCAGTATTGCAGCATGACAACGCCAGACCACATACTACTCGTCTAACATGTGATGTTCTGCAAAGACACAATATCCAGGTTCTTCCTTGGCCATCCAAATCACCAGATTTGAACCCTATTAAACATGCTTGGGACGAACTGGAGAGGCGCATCTGCCAAAAACAACCACAGCCTCAGACATGACAACAAGCTCTGCTTTTAGAGAGAACAACATCCCTACACAATTTTTTTTAAATGGTAGAGACCTACTGGTAATATCGTTTGTGGGAATGCGTTGTCAGACAGTCATTGGTGCTCATGGGGACACATTAGATATCGAACTCGAGTGACCTTTTAATGCTAACGACTGTAATTATCTTTAGTGGTTCTGATATCTTGATCATTGACCCAGCATTTACATCATATTTGTGTTAATATCAATTAATATTTTAGATATAAGTAATTCTCATGTCTTAAAAAGAATATGAAAGTGTACTAATTGCACGACTCTCTCTCTCTCTTTCTCTCTCTCTCTCTCTCTCTCTCTCTCTCTCTCTCTCTCTCTCTCTCTCTCTCTCTCTTTTTTTTTCCATTAGTAAATATGAACATGATCATAGACAGAATATATGTGATAATGTGTATACAATCCTGTCCTTCACTTTTATTCAACAATGATCAAGTGCAATATCGGTGAGACACCTATTTGCCCTTGCGGAGTGCATGTGGTACAATATTATGTTATATCCGTAACAACTTGACCCATATCATTAGTACATATATAAAAGTTTATCACACTGATCAAGGGACGGAGCTGCTCGATACTAGCATGTATGATTATCTACGCATTTCCTAATTCTAAAGGAATGTTATTTCATTCATGAAAGGTGAAGATAACGAACAGTGATCAATCTTATAAAACCCTATAAGCAATACGTAATAGAGAGTTGAGCAAAAACGGACCCCTGGACATACCAGAGGTGAGATCAAGTGCACTTTATATTATTACGAGAGTTCATTATGCAATACATTTTCCCCCAGTTACTGTGATCACGGAAGTCAAGTTTCCTTCAGTAGATTACAGAAAACACGTTTCAATGTATTAACATAAAAATTAATTACAACATATAGATGAGTGTACCATACTTCTGAAAGGAATGAACTCCTTCAAAACTGTAATACAGTTTATTTAATTTATTCATTCATACATTTGAAATACAGTATACCCCACCATGAAAATTAAGTAACAATGATACTAATAATAAAATTAATACTCTGAGGCGCTTTGCCAGGGTAACAAGAGAAATGAAACAATAAAAAAAAATTGAGTGACAGTATAACATAAGATCTTACATCTGTAAAATGATCAAAATAAAACACAATTATCAAGATCGGTAGCTAAAGTTTGTTTTTGGTAGAGCACTCTGCAGAGTAATAAGTAGTAAATATAAGCAGAAAATGGGGATCAAAGCAAGACAGAAAATGACGAAAAAATTGGATTGATAATAAACTAAGAGAATTAAACATATTAGTTTCTTAGAGAAGTCTTAACTTATAAACTCTGTTCTCGAAATAAATCCATGTATGTGAAAGGTAAAAGATAACGAACAGTGATCAATCTCATAACTCCCATAAGGAATACAAAATAAGGAGGTGGGCAAACACAGACCCCTGGACACACCAGAGGTGGTGCAGGTGCCTAGGAGGAGTAAGCATCCCCTGATGACTGGTCACACCCGCCGGGAGCCCTGTCTTGATCAGATAAACGGAGTAATCCGTAGTCAAAATCAGTGTGCCAAGAACGGTCTAACGATCGGTATGAAACACATCAGACAGCATTTGACCCAATGATTGGTTGTATTGGCAAACTAGATCGTTATAACGATCATAGGATTTGCAAAATGTTGACTTTAAAAAAAACCTGTTGAAACCCTTTTTACATCTCAACTTGTTTGTCAGTAGCCTGTCTCGATTTAAAAACTGATCATATACAGAAAAAGCCCTTGCGTATCGAATTATGTGAGAGATATAAACACCATATGCAGGTGATAATGGAATATTGCTACATAGATATGGGATATTGACGATGGAGAAGCTGAAATCATCCCGTTTGTCATATAGTTGAGTTATTAGTTTGCTGTTAATATCCATTTTCAATAAAATATCTAAGTACATGCACAAAGCAGATACATATAAATGAAAATGATTTTTGTTAATGGATAAAACGTCGTCGATATATCTAAATGTCGAAATGAATGCCACAGCAAGAGATTATTTCTTCTCATGTAGAAGCTTTTGAATGAACTCTGCTTTATAAGAATATAAAAACAGGTCAGCTAACAAAGGAACACAATTTGTGCCCATGGGAATTTCAAGAGACTGTTGGAAGACCTGATCACCAAAGACTATGAAGATATTGTCAATGGGGAACTCTATCATATTTTCATTTCAACTTCAGAGTATCTGTGCGTGAAATCAGAGTGGCGTTTAACAAAGTAATTTTTGGATGACTGATCGCTAGATATGTATAATTTCTTTTTCCAGTTTTGTTGAAGAAGCAACTGTCTATGATGTAAAACTTTCTAGTCTTTGATTTATCATGAGGAATAGTCGTGTAAAGTTTTGAAAAATCATACGTTTTGATGTTATTGATTTGAGAATAGTTTTCCGATTTCAAATTACTAAAAGTTCTTAAGATTTTTTTTAAAATCCACATTTGATTTACACCTCTTCTGGTATGTTTGAAGTTTCTCCTTCACAGCTGTTGATATTTTCGTTTTTTCAAATCCTGGTAATTTAAATGAAAACTATATCAAAAGAGAAGAGAGGTTTATATTCAAATTTGCATGAAGATAAAGAGAAAAACTAAAAGAAAATTAAGGCTGACAATTAGGAGTGTCAAATAAAGGCTGTAAAGTCGGCATGAATTAACAGAATATACAAGTCAAATAGTAAAAGGTATGGAGATGAGCTTGCTGAACACAGTGGCATAAACTTTATATATTTTATTAAAATTACTAAACGAGATCAATAAAGCTATTATCACTGCACGAAAAATTGTGTTTAATCCAAAATTAAACACCAATTATTCCCCAATTAAATGTCAAATTTAAACGTAAAATACACATTTAATAGAAAATTAAATGTCAAATTTACTTTGTGTTTCCAGTGGTGTATAATTTTCCGTAAACGCCAAAATTTAATGACGTTTAATGTCGATTATATGCCAAGTAAATACCATGTTTAAATAAAATTAAACGTCATTTTACGTCTAGTTGAGAATTTAATCATCACATTTTACTCCATTAAACACACATAAGCGATATTAAACGTCAATATACATGTACTCGGAGTTCGGAGTATAATCCACCCATATTAAACATATTTTACTTTTCACATATTTCCCTCCATTTAATTTCATATTTACAGATGTAAGCAATATTAAACGTCAAATTACGCAAAATTTGGCGTATAATGCATCCATATTAAACTTAATTGGAGTTCGCATTATTATTCTGCATCTCTATAAAGCTTCCATATAAGCTAGAGTTAAACTTCACTTTAGGAGAAGTTTAATTAAGTTTAAGCATACGAACTATATAGTAAGCTTCATTCTGTGAAAATTCACAAAATATGTTATCATGAATTAGTTGCCTTAGAAAGAAAAGACGTGAATAATTAATATTTTTATTGCATTTTTTATTTCAAATAACATCTTGCCTGGGATGTAAATTCATATATACGAAAAAATATATGTAATGAACAATATCTTCATTTTTATAGTTGCAATTGTTAATTAAAATATTTCTAATGATCAGCTGAAATTTGAGTGTCAGTTGTTATGAAAATTTTCAACCTAAATTGTGTCCATGTCCCTTTAAGATTGAAACAACAACAGGGTTCCTGAAGAATTTCATCTTTCCAACTATTGTTAATACATGTATATTTAAAAGGCCCAAATGTCAACAAAAATAAACAAAAATTATTAATCTGGACTGAACTAAATTATTTCAAAATATTTGGCTAACATGTTTAATTTGAATTAATTGGTAAATATCCATTCCTGCTCTTCTTTAAAATGAGTGGGTTTTGGTCTGGTAGAAGGATTGTCTCCTTGGGTCCTCTTTACCATTTCTCGTTTCGATCTGCTTGACCGAGATCGTTCATATTTTTGGTCAAGCTGTTTGATTACTTCATTCATCTCATCTGACCTCCAAGGAAGAGGTTTAATTTTGAAAAATAGCTTCTCTTGATCATCATCAGAGAAAACATCTTCCACTGAGGACATAAGAGTCATGTCCATTACAGCATGGATCTTTAACATTTATTGCCTCATCCCAACCTGCTTTCTTGGAGATCATCGATGTTCTCCATTGTAATTTCTACAAAAGAACACATAACTTTCTAATTCTACATATTGTTATTTTACAACAAAACAGTAATTACATGTTTTACAGTTATGCACCTGATTCAGTCCTTCACTTTATACATGGTTTGGTATTGTTCTTGTCAGTCAAGTTATAAAGTTATAAGTTATAAATGTACACACCCTTTTCCTCCTACTATAGTGGACCATCTTGTTCTTGTGTTGGTCCACTTTCCCCATCCTCTCTTTATGGTGTTTTTGTGCCATTGAATCAAAGTATGTGTTGATGGCTACTGCAATTTATGAAGTTTTGATGTAAACTTATTTTGACTTAAGTTCATGATCAGTTACAGTGTACTACAAATCATGATAAATTCTACAATGCAGTATGATTATTGCAAAGATCATAGCTATGGAGTGAACAATTTTTATATTTTAGTTGGTTATAAAAACAAAATTATAAGATTACATATATCTAATATAAAAATATTGGTCAAAAATTCTTAATGTCTCCATTTTCTATACGTTCCCAATAAACACATGTATATGTTAACATACTTTGTATAATTCCCTCCTGTACATCAGGATGAAGGCCTTTCACAATCATTTTCTCTGCCTCAGTTGTGTTTTTATTGATGTCAGAGGAGGGCCTAAAAAGAGGGACAAATAATAAATGAATAGAGACATGACAGTACCGGTATGTAAGTCATTGCTGCAGATACCTAATTTCATGTTTATTGTAATACATACATGTATCAATAATGGTGCATGTGTTCGTGAATGGTTGTTTATTAAGTACATGTTAATATTTCCACTTCTTATCATAAGTGTGCTTACAAGTTTGCCCATTTTTATTAATTACTGTTTTTGAAAAAGATAATTGTAAATCAACCAGCAACCAATGTTGGTTTACAGTATTCTAAATCTGAGATAAAATGTTCTTATATTTTCATACTTTGTCCTTTTGTCAGCCACTTTCGTCTGCCACTCAGATGACCCATCCTCTAGTGCATGTTTATATGCATAATGTACTGCTGTCTGTTAAAACAATTCATAATCGATGCAGCATAATGTATCTCTGTTGTCATACTTCAATCATATCCAATATATTTCATCAACTTTGATAAATGGTATAGTATAAAACTGGTTTTCCTAAAAAGTCATTTATTTAAAACTGTAAAGACTTTCGCCTAGCTCTAACCTCTATCCTGTTATAAAAGTACTGGTATCATGTATATATATACACACTTACTCTTATGTGTGGAGGTACAAAGAGGCTGGACTCTTGTTTTCGGTGTTTTTTTTCTCTGCTCTTTAATTTCTTTCACTTCCTTTGCCAGATCATCAAATTTTTTCCCCAATCGACATAAATATTGCCTGACAATTTAAAAAAAAAAGTACTATGCAGTTTCAACGAGTGTATAATAATCTATAAAACAATCGTCTAACATAAAAATTACAATTTTGTTTTAAATTCTTTTATCAAAGGCAAAATATAAAAACAAATTAAACCCTGGTTTTTAGCTCACCTGAGCCGAAGGCTCAAGAGAGCTTTTATTCTGCCATTACTTTTGCAGATAGTATAACCAAAGACACAATAGGACGGTGCGTAGTCTTTATTATGTACTTCATGTGTGGTAAAAGACTGAAACAAGCAAAAGGTGTAATAAATATACTGTTAAATTACAAATGAATAAATAAATAATCAAAAATAAACTTAAGAAATGTTACAAAAAGAAAATAGTCAAAATTTGGATTTAATTTTATCACAAACTTGTTTCCGTAGAAAACATTGTTAAGCGCGTACATTTATGTGAAAGATACATATGACACTAACGGTGTTCCATAGAAAATATTCAGATGTATGCCACTTCTAAATATAATATACAAGAATAGCTAACAAACCAAAATAAAGTACATATGTATTCAAAGGCGAAGAGAATCATGATAATGAACTGCAAAAGACTACTTACAGTGTGTGCTATCTCTAAGTAGAAAATGAATGATTGGAACAATCGACCGATGCGTGAAACACACTCACAGGTAAACAGGAAGTACGTGCTCGAATTAAGAATGGTAACTCTAAACGGGTTTGAAGTCTAAGTCGTAAAGAAAGATAATTCAATATTAAAAAAAAAGAAATATTTTAACAAATGCTTTTTTGATCAAAATGTGTCCGTTGCCTGTCGTCGTCGGCATGAACTTTTCACATTTTAATCTTCTTCTCCGAAACGACTGAACTAATTTCAACCACACTTGGCACAAAGCATCCTTGGGTGAAGGGCTTTCAAATTTGTTCAAATGATGGAACATGCTTACCTCAAAGGGAAAATGCAAAAATAGGATGGGGTCATTAAAATATATTTTCAAAAACCAATGGGCCAGAGGAGCTGAAATTTACATGAAAGCTTCCTGACATAGTGTAGATTCAAGATTCTTACAATCATGACTCCTGGGGGTAGGATGGGGTCACGATAGGGGATCAAAGTTTTACATATAAATATATAGGGAAAATCTTTAAACGTCTTCTTCTCAAGAAAAGCAGAGATTTACATGAAAGCTTCCTGACATATTGCAGATTCGATTTTGTTAAAATCATGGTCCCTGGGGTTAGGATGGAGTCACAATAGGGGATCAAAGTTTTACATGCTAATATATATATATAAAAACATCTTTAAAAATCTTCTCAAGAACCATTGGGACAAAGAATTTTATATTTGCATGAAAGCTTCCTGACATAGTGCAGATTCAAGTTTGTGAAAATCATGGCCTCCGGGGGTAGGATGGGGCCACAATAGGGGATCAAAGTTTTACATACTAATATGTAGAAAAAAAATCTTTTAAAATCTTCTTCTCAAGAACCATTGGGTCAAAGAAGTACATTTGCATGAAAGCTTCCTGACATAGTACAGATACAAGTTTGTAAAAATCATGGCACCCGGAGGTAGGATGGGGCCACAATAGGGAACCAAAGTTTTACATGCTAATAATTAGGGTAATTTTTAAAAAAAAAACAAAAACCTATTCTCAAGAACCACTAGGCCAGGAAAGTAGAAATTAATATGAAAGTGTCCTGACATAATGCAAATTCAAGTTTGTAAAAACCATGGCCCCCTGTGGTAGGTTGGGGCCACAAAAGGGACCAAAGTTTTATATGCGAATACATATTTATTTGTTTTTTCAGATTCATTTCTACTAAAACTGCATGTTTTACTAAATAGTTTCCAATTTCAAAATATTGGTGTACATATCCTCCACTTTTCATCCATATATTTTTCATCCTTAAACTTTTGTGTGGAAAACATTGAGGTTTCGCTGATATTTCCAATAAGTCTTCGTTTTGGTCAAATGTGTATTTAAGTTCATATTCATCATGTCTTGCCTTCACCCTGAAGGAAAACTAGCGTATCATGGACCATTTGTTTTATCATAGTCAATGCAATGCATATAACGAAACACAAAAATTCAATTAACTCGATTTCTTTTGTAGCTACATGTAGGTTTTCTCGCAACAAGAAAATTTCAATATGGTGAAATTAAATAAAACTTAACTTCACAACATTACTTTCTGGGATGGTTACACGGTACATGAAAGTACACCCTGTGTGGATCCGGGTTAGAATAGGTCCTTGCTTGTCGTAATAGGTGATGTAGCAACCACTAATGCAACAAAATCCACTAATGATAAATGTTGCATTAACGGAAGAACCGCCTCCATCGTCTCATAAGTACCCATGTGGAGGTATCCCTTTTGCTGTCATACTTCTTGCAATTATCCTTATTCAGAAAACAACAATGGGCATTACAAAAGTAAATCTTTTGTAGGAATCAATAAATGTATGGTCAGAAAAATGTTTTAAAAAGTTGCTACTTTCATTTTTGGAATATACGTGAAGGTATGCACTATGACGCGTTACGCCTGCTTGCTTCATAAAGCGCGTTATGTTGGTACCAGTGCTATAAAATTCAATAATATCATTAACAAACGTAAAATTCACCCAAAGCTGCATTTTCTTTTTCATCATTAGTGGACAAAACTGCGCATAATTTCCATATTCAGTTTTTATCATTAATGGAAGGATCTTCCTCTAATGAAAAAAATGTTCATTAGCGAACGATTTATCATTGATGGTTATGATGGTGCATCATAATATATGTATTGGCATTAGCGAACGCAAATACATCCGTTAATGCAAATTTTATCATTAGTGAATTTTATATCATGATTGCTATACAGTGCACAATTAATAATTTATCGATGATTGCATACGATTGTAAATATAAATAAGGGAATAATGATCGGAAATATACATTGGGTGGCGAAAATACGGGTATTACATTAGCAGTCCAAAATTGGATGGAAAGTTTGAATCATGATAAGATGGACTAGTTTATTTATGCTGGGAGACCATTATTTTGAGTGTTATTCCATCTTTTACGTATACATCGCAGTAGCCATGTTCAGAGGGGACCTCTCACCCCTAAATAAAGACAAAACAAAAAGTAACTGAGAAATAAATAACATCAGCCAACAAGATCATCGTTTGAATCTCTTTCTTTCTAGAACCCCATGTACTCGTACAGTTGTACATGCAAATTGTACATGCATGCACAATTTATATGCCTAAAATGATTTCACGATTTACAAATCTGATACACTCAGACAAATAAATCTTACGGTATAAGGATCCATGCACAATACAAGTTCTGTACATATTCTACTCTGACTCTGTGAAGATAGCTGATCGGGCACGCTAGCTGATCAATAAAAATTTAGAAAATTGATGAAATCAGAATTCGAAGAAACTAACCGTGCACTTAATATTGATTGAAATTGTGTAATAGCGAGACAGAAATTTTTCTCCTTAAAAGTAGATTTGGTTTATCGTCAATGTTCTGTCAATTTCCATATGTATCTTGACATGTACATTTCCTCTTGTTTTACGTCACACGGTTCTGGTGATCATGACTCATCAAAAAAAGTCCGCATGTCAATACAACAAAGAAATATATTTTCTAGGAAGCTTAGCGAAGAAAACAAAAGAAAAATGCTTTCAGCAGATTCCTTTAGAGGTTTGTTCAAACATTCGCAAAGTGAAACTTCTTAATCCTTCTAAAACAGGATGATACATTGGACCTTTGCTACAAAAATTACGATATGATTTTGCTTTGTTGTGAAAATATCAACGATTGTTTATTTCAGGTTGGTAAAATGGGTACCTACCGAGAAAAAATACACGTTTTTCTGTGATTACGACTGATATATGTGACACAACAATGAAAGAACACATGATTTAGATAAATATTACGATAATTTATCATCAAACTGCTGCAATACCTGTTGTGCGAGTCTTATATTAAATATGTAAGATTCATTAAAACCACAGGCACCTGAAGTATGGATATTACTACCTCCCCCCTTTTTGTGGCAATTATTACCCTGAAATGTGTGAATTCCCTGTCTATCTCATCCCTATTTCGATATATGTAATCGTTTCACGCTTTTTGTAAGCTTCAATAGATAATGGCCTTCTACCGGTATAATAAAATACATTTTATTATACCAGTAGAATGCCAATCTCTAAAGCTTACGAAAAGAGAGAAATTATTGCCACAGAAAAATATCAAGGGGGGGGGGGGGTAATAATATCCATACTTCATGTGCCTGTGATTAAAACCCGGGTCAAAGGAAACAGGACACGGGAAACACTGGCCGAATATTAAAATCCGAATAAAATGAGGATGTTAGCTGTCACTTCATCTTCGACGCATAATGAACGTGATTCAGCTTCCCTTCAATTACTAATTATGAATGGATCTCACAAGCCTGAGGATGTAATTTAAATAATCTTACCTCCACAACACCTACCGTCTTAATTATTGTACATAGTAATAAAATTGCTCACCAGATAATCCTTTTTAAACCCAACGTATTATCTTCAATTTAAAATATACATGAAGTATGCATAATTTATCAATCGATGATAAATTTTTAAGGTCAGAATTATAATCAAAACATTAGCAACTAAATCGGAATAAATAACACCGGCAGGGGTCAACCGCATCCGGTTTCCTCTTTACTCGGGTTTGGGAAAATCCAAGCTCCGGTCAGCTCAGTATATTCCGTTACGCTACAACTCCAATATCATTGTTCGTAGGGGAAATTTGACGCTGTACGGAGTTTGGGGAAAATCGCCAATAAATAAAAAGCAATTAAATTGTCAAATAATGTTTCAAATTCAACTCTATAAGAATTGATAAAGCGAGTTTTCCAGCAGCAGGTGCATAGTTCATAGAAAATATACAACAATATGTGTTTTTGGTCTCGCTACCCATTTTACCAACCAGATTTTATAAAAATCATTGCATTCTTTATTCATAGGTAATATTATGTGCTAAATTTTGTGCTGAAGACTAAATGTATTACCAAGTATATATTCTATAAGTTTCAAATCAAACAATGATATATCAACGAAGAAAACTAAAGAAATCGGATTATGCAGTTGAACCGGCCCGGTTTTTACAACCCATTTTACCAACACTTTAAAATTCTTGTTTTTTAAAACTTTGCAACTGCCAAGCATGTAGTGTGACAACATATCGACCCCCTTTTCCCCTTATAATAACAAATTGTTTTTTAAAGAATCTCTTTTCGGTTATAATTTACTAACACTATATTACACTCTCCTGTTGAGATAATTAAAAAACAATAATATGCATGAAAATTGAAGATTCCGTATCAACAAGTGCTCCCCTGGAAAAACGATGTTATGTGCCTGAATTGTAAATGCCTGCGTACTACATTAAACAACGATTCATACCCTAGTCCATATATACGTATCTTTGTTATGTTGTGGACATTTAGCTGATTATGAGGCTTGTGGCATAAGGCAATCTACAGCATACACTTCTGTACGGTATCAGGAGAACTCGTACCCAGGAGAACCCGGGGACGACTTCTCCAGGAGAACTCGTACCCAACTGGGTACGGGTTCTCCTGTGTACGAATTCTCCAGAGGTCTTCTGCATTTATGCCTTTGTTTGAGGGAAATGGTATGAATTTGGCTCCATTAAAGGACACATCTCATGTTTTCAAAGTATACAAAATTATATGCATTTTGTATTCTTTATGCTTATAGTAATTAATTCTAATAGTTCGTTCGCCGAAATTTTGCGATAATTAACAACAATTCAGACTTAAATCTAAGCCCCGATTTAAAAAACAAAGTCTAGTTACATGTAATTAGGTAGGTACATGTAGTCACGGGGTACAGTAACGTCACATGCACCCTTCGGATTGTGAAAGTACTGTGAGGTATTATTAAAAACTTAGCTTTTGGGGGCCTAATTTATTCACCATGGGCAACATTTAAATTAATGATGACAAATTTCCTGAGTTTTATATCTTTTTGCCACCAGTGCATATAAATAGCGATGTAAATACCCAAATATTGCGAGGAAAGCGTGTATGAAATTGGCAATATTACCAGTAAATAATGTTTATATGGGTCACTGTCTACAAACTGTTTGGTAATGTTCAATCTAATTAAAACAAGAGGTACTGTGAGCAATGCTCACTAAGAATACCCCCCGCTTACCCCAATCTCCCAAAGGGTGTTGGTAATAGGTAAAACTTCAGTATTATGATCCAAAAGGTATCTAGGAACACAGCATCTCCATGCGATGAAAAAAGCCATTAAAGAATTTAAATGGAAACCATATTGCTACTTCGATGTCCAGTGTGCTTGACCTTTGACCCCAAAATCGATAGGGAACATCTTCATCCCATGGATAGTCCATATATATGATATGGTGATGGTAGGTGGAAAGGATAATGCTTTAGAGTCCGGAAACCATTGCGTCTACAGACGGACGGACAGACGGACAACCCGATTCCAGTATACCCCCCCCCCCACAACTTGTTGCGGGGGGTATAATTAGATCCTTTGATCCGCTCACATATATCGATACACAAGGATCTAACAAAATCGCATACGGAGGTCAAATCTACCTTTTAGTCCAACCAATCAGCGCATTGGCTAATAAATCGTGTAGCGATATACATGAGCAGATCAAAGGATCTAATTTTATCTGTAAGGAGTATGTAGACAATGGCAAATTTTACATTGATATATACCAATAGCAAATAGTAATATTTAAAACTGTCATATGACCTTTAATACAGCATGACTGACACACGAAGCAACAATCATTTCACATCAAATCACGTTAAATGTTTCTAAACATATGATGAATTTCTTAAGAGAAATAAGTACATGTACAAGCATATCCTATACTTTGAAAACATGAGTACATCTGTACTCTGAAATTGTAGGCATTAAGTGTGTGATTAGTTTTTTTCTTTTACATCAGCCACACTCCAATGAGTTTCTGTATGTTGGTCCGTGCTTGAACTAACTGTGGTGAGTCACTGCTGGCAGCAGGATACATGTTGGCACAATGCGCTGTCCCTGAAAAAACAAAACAATCTAATACCAGAATCTGTTTCATGTGAAGTTTTACAGCTGTGCTTGATCTCCAATATCTGCATTTTGTTTCAACTTCATAAAGTAAGCATTATTCAAAGTAATAATAAAGTAATATACGTAAGTATGATTATATATTATGAGTTAAGCATATTAGTACTAGTAAATTATCATAGTGATTAATATTAGTACTAGTAAATTATCAGTGATGTAATATTCTGTCAATCCAGGACTTATACTGCTTAGTTGCTCTGCTATAATGCACTTGAGTGCCTACTCATTCTTGTCTACATTATTTATAGAGAAGAAAAATACTCAATTAACCTTGTATGAAAATAGCTGGAGATTCTTTAGAAAGATCATTGGTAAATCCTAGGAAATGCCAAGGATCGATGGATCCATTTGGAAAAACAATCTTTGTGGCCTTCATTCGATAGCCACCATAGTTTGTATTAGTTCTGTTTATCCCAGCCTGAATTAGATCCTGGTTAAACTTGGGTCCAAATATGTCCATGCACTGTTGAACAGAGAAGCTGAAAAATCCAATTATATAACATTCACTTCTTTGATCCGTTGGATTAGTCCCTTACCAATTTGCAAAACCGAAGGGGACTATAAGTTTCTTCTCTGTCTGTCCGTCAGTCAGTCTGTCCCATTGGTTTTCCAGATTTTTTCCCGTTATGATTGTGAACATTAATTTGAAACTTGCAGTGTATTTTCAGAGTGGCAAATGGCGAATTTCGTAACGTTTGAACCATAGGTGTGAAATATTGTCACGTTTTATATTCATCGGGATTAGGATCGTGTTCCGATGGAAAGGCTGTAAAAGTAGGAATTTTCAATCGACGAAACTCTGTCGCTGATTGTAAAAATAGTCACTTCATTAATTTTACATTTCAAGCTCATTAATCGCAAAAGGAACATATCGATAAATGGTGAAGATAACGAACAGTGATCAATATCATAACTCCTATCAGCAATACAAAATAGAGAGTTGGGAAAACACGGACCCCTGAATATACCAGAGGTACGATCAGGTGCCTTGGAGGAGTAAGCATCCCCTGTCGACCGGTCACACCTGCCGTGAGCCCTATATCTTAAACTAAACGGAGTTATCCGTAGTCAAAATCAGTGTGCCAAGAACGGCCTAACAATCGGTATGAAACACGTCAGCCAGCACTTGACCCAATGATAGGTTGTATTGGCAAACTAGATCGTTATAACGACCACAAAATTTGCGAAATGCTGACTTTAAATGAGATTGTTGGAACCCCTGCACCACCAACTTGTTTGTCAGTAGCCTACCTCGATTTAAAAACTGACCCTAAGTAGAATGAAGATATATAATCAAATCTGTGTGGTTAAATCTGAATTAATACCGGGAGTATTTTTTCTGTAATCGCTTTGCGAAGTCTGATCAGGCGGTAGTACTCAATTTACCTCAATCCTGCAACCTGACTGAAATTTCGGCTAGCCTATTCGAAATCGGCCTTCGAACAGTTATAATTAGTTAGTAGTAAATAAATGGGCCTAGTAATACGAACAGGGTTCAGAAATCCTTTAGAAGTAATTAAAATTCTGCAGATACGAATGCTATACCGGTGTGTTGTTTAGTGTTGCATATGCATGGTTATTTCCCAGACTTTTTTTTCTTTTGCGAAAAACAGTGACCTAGACTTGATGTTTTTTGAACTGCATCGAAACTTGGCGAACGGAACGATGCACAATAACGGAGTTCCGAATTTTCATTGGTTATTTTTACATGATTGATTGATTGTATCTTGTTTAACGTCCCTCTCGAGAATTTTTCACTCATATGGAGACGTTCCCCATACCGATGAAGGGCTTCAAATTTTGGCCTTTGCTCGGCGCTTACGGCCATTGAGCAGTGAAGGTTCTTCAGTGTGCCACATCTACTGTGACACAGGACATCCATTTTTAAGGTCATCTCCGAGGACCCGTGAAATTCACACTTGATGCCGAGCGTTTGGCAATGGAACTGTCACTACCTGTTTTAATGACCGTCGCGAGCGTTTTTATAATTCTAGTAATCAAACCTAAAAAATTTATGTGACATTTAGGATATATTACATGTTTATGAGTTGAATCATTATTCCATCCCTGATAAATACTACATGTGTCAATATCATCCCTGATAAATACTACATGTGTCAATATCATCCCTGATAAATACTACATGTGTCAATATCATCCCTGATAAATACTACATGCGTCAACTGTATGAAAAATGAAACACCAACCTAATTCGATTCTAGTTAACATGGTGACTTGGTACAAGTGGTGTAAGTCACAGTTTAATGTCAAACAACATTAAAGGGACTGGTTCACGTTTTTCGAAAGAAATATTTTGCATTTGTGATGTTAAAAATTAAAAAATATAGCTCATTCAATGTTGACAACCAAAATTTTGACCATCTGAATGTAAGGATAAGAACAATATTTTAGCTTTGATTCTGTGTTATGTAAACAAAGATACAAGTCTTTTTATGTAAACAAACAAACAAGTGAAACGTTAATTTTGTAATTCAGAGCATCTGTATTTTGTACAATTACAAATTTTAACTTTTCAAATGACACATTTTACCTAAAGCATACTTAAGATGTGATATATATAATAAACTTAGATCAATGACCATTTATTTTGTAAACTGGTAAACAATAACACACCTCAATCTTTGTTTTCAAAACAAATAATAAACTCTCTATAAATAGCTTCCGTCATGATGAATAACCTTAATGTTTTGTGAAACCTTCTACAACATATTAGACTGTAGATTTTGATTATTTAAAGTAAAATACCAAATTTGGAGGAAAATTGTGAATCACTCCCTTTAAATGTACATTTTCGAATTCATTCCGTCAATTAATGTGTGTGTGTGGGGGGGGGGGGGGGGGGGGGGGCGGTAGGGGGGCATATTTTGATTATGCAATACTCTTAGAATGTTAGTCAAGTTCTCTGAGGAAACAGGAAGCTGTTTTCATGTATATGAAATACAATTCTTTCCTATAAAGTAAACCGATTTTCATGTCTCAAACATTTCATGCAGGAAACTCCCATTGTCTAGAACCTTTGTTCATTATCAATATATTTCTTTCTTTTTTTAAATGTAAAAGATATAAACGGGATAGTCGAGATTACCGTGTTTGAGATATCAGATTACCGTGTTTGAGATATCAGATTACCGTGTTTGAGATATCGGGAGTTTTTAAAATAATTTATATACAATCTACAGGTAGTGAATACGGCCAGGACCGGTGATCGATTTCGACATAGCGGGGTATTGGAGATAACACATATTCGAGATACAGATATTTTACTGTACATTGTACATTCATTTCAATAATAATTTCCACATGATGTTGAAATTGAAAGAGATGGAAGGAATATACATGTGTAAAAGATACCTCTCAACATACATGTAAGTAAATTGTAATTGGAAAGTAGAATTAATAACAGCATAGCAGAATATCCATGAAGATTCCACAGGTTGGGGCTTTTGTGCAGATAACTTGCTTATGTCATGATCATGTAACAGGGAATTTCTCTGCTACATGTACCAGCACACCTCTTAGACATATTTAGGTGGACAGGAGCTCCCCATTCGACTTGACAAGAGCTTTTCTTAAGATCACAGTCTAAAATATTGTGAAATTTGGTTTCCAAGGAAATTACCTGGCCCTCAATATAATTTCAAAGGGCATCTTACTAATTTTCCAATGATCGAATTCATTCTTCTTTGCCAATTTTCTTTTTTTTTTTTTGCTTATCCAAAACTTTAAGACTCCCGTGTTGTAAAATCTTATATCTTTTCACCTCTAATCCCTTAATCTTATTATGTTCAATTCTGACAAATCTGAAGGAGGAATATAGAGTGTTTTCATATTGCTGGAGTGTATGATTGTCTCTGTAAGGAATTTTGGCATCCCTTCCCAAGTCACATGACTGAATAAGCCAATCAAAGAACTACGTTCATTAAGTCAATCTTCTACATAAGGTTTAATAATACTAGTCAAAATATCCATTCATTTAAAATGTGTAACACATACTTACTTGATATCAAAAAAATTTCCAAACGGCTGTATGTCCCCAAGGTCTGACGACTGAAAAAATCCGAACTCTGTACAAGTCTGGTATGTCCATTGCCTGCCTTCATACAAAATACTATGAATTACAGCCTGAATTCCACACAGATTTCATTCATGATTCATCATAATTGATAATGGTGCCAATTAGAATTCTACTTGAAAACAATCCAGAAAAACAATAAATAATCCCTACAAACATACTTTAAACAAAAGGCCAACAGGTCTTATCGATCACCTGAATATTAGTTAAACATATCACTAGGCCCACACGTCTTATCGATCACCTGAATATTAGTTAAACATATCACTAGGCCCACACGTCTTATCGATCACCTGAATATTAGTTAAACATATCACTAGGCCCACAGGTCTTATCGATCACCTGAATATTAGTTAAACATATCACTAGGCCCACACGTCTTATCGATCACCTGAATATTAGTTAAACGTATCACTAGGCCCATAGGTCTTATCGATCACCTGAATATTAGTTAAACGTATCACTTTGCCCATAGGTCTTATCGATCACCTGAATATTAGTTAAACGTATCACTAGCCCTAAGGCCTATGAAATTTATAATGATTTTCCTGTTCTGCTTTCTCCAGTATACAACAAGATGTGTTCTTAAAACACAAATACTCCTGAAAATGCATATACTAATGAAAAACTTTATATAACATATGTTATCATAACAGTATATGTCTATTTTGGACCCAATAGGTCACCTGAGTCACTCAGGTGACCCAAAGTCGGAACCCTAGGGCTGTGAATTAACAATTTTGGTACATGCCTTTTGCTTTTCTTTGCTAGCCTATGCATTTACTTTTTATAAACTATTAGCAAAATTGAAGAAGTCTGAAGGATAATTCAAAAGACAATAATCACTATAACCATTTTGCTCCGACCCTGGTACCAAAACTCTAACCCTGGAATCATGAAATTTACAAATCTGAAGGGCTACCTGCTCCTTTCAAGTATCCATTTAGCTTCAATTTAGTATTAACAGCATTATAAAGATGTTATTTAAACATTTACTAAGACTGGCCCCACACTGGAGTCCGAACCTCTACCCTAGGGATCATGAAATTTACACTTTTGGTAGAGGGTATCTACAGTAGCTTTACATGATGAAGGATTTAGTCTTTGTTACAGATGTGCAGTTGTAGAGAAGATTTTAGAAAATTGGCCAAGTTTTGTCAGTTATTACCCAACCTCTAAGGCCTCAGAGGTGTAGCAATCCTGAAATTAAAAATGTATAACACCCCCCCCCCCCCCCCACCACCACCACCACCACTTGTCCCAATGATGCTTCATTTGAAAGGAATTCGAATGGTAGTTATCAAGAAGGAGTTAAAAATGTTCAATTGTTAATGAAAGATGAACTATGACAGATACAGATCAATAGCAATAGGTCACCTGAGTCACTCCGGTGACCCAAAAATGTTAAATTACTAAACCATGATGGACAACGCAAGATGGACGCTGGCCAATACAGGTAGAAATAGGTCACCAGAGTGACTCGGGTAACCTAAAAATTATTGAACTCTCCCACAAATATGTAAATAACTGTATATCTTACCTCCTTCTGAAGCACTAGCATTCCAAGACACATTCTGTAGTTCTGTAATCATTTTGTCATAACTGTTATCAAGACATTTCTGTGAATATGTAGACAACATCAAATCATTGACCCTGGCATATCTTTCTATTGGAGACCCAGATTTCTCATCCATCATGATACCACATATTGTTTCTATTGTCACATTGGTTCCTATGGCACCCTGATCAAAACAATGAACGTGCACATGTATTTCAATGTTAATCAATAGTGGATGGAAGAGCTGTACTGATACATTACTCTGTTTTGCATATCATTTTTAAATGAAATTCTTATTGCAAGGAAGGAACAGCTCATCCCCAAACATTTGACTATTCAAACACTATCCCCTCTCCACCTAGTCAGTGTAGCCTCTTTGCATACCCATCATGTAGATTCACTTGTGGGTACCAGATTTCACCATACATGTACATGTATATCTAATCCAAATGTAAAGAAATTTGAATATGAGAATACTGCCTATCATAAAGATCTGGGCTCTTACAGTAATAGAATTAAAGGTCCAGATCACAGGAGGGGAAAATTTTGAAATACCCACATTGTCAAGATGCATGGTTTAGTGTTCATAACTTGGCCCAATATCAAAGCCTCATATATTGTAACTCTAAACAAGGATATGTTTCAAAAATTTAACAGGCAAATTTTATATGACTGTAATCCTCATATGTGGCATGTATAATGCATCACCCATTTTGTCAGTAAGATGTAACCTTCTATAATGATAACACAGTTACGTCATCTAAGAATGACAATCTATCCAACATGTGAAACTATATTAAACCTCAAAAGCTCGGTTATCTTTGTTGTATTGCACAACTCCTTCAAAGTTCCCGGCTAAGTTGGAGAATAGACTTGCTGCGTCCAAATGTTTTGAAGTGTCTAATGGATCACATAACCTGGAAGAAGGAAATTGACAAGGATTAGGTAAAACTTTAGATGTGACATGGAAAAAAAATGTTTGATGTGTACACCATTTACATATACATGTATCTGCATATACAAAGTCATGTACAGATTCCATTTAAACACAGCTGTCAACCTGTACCCAAATGAAAGAGGGTGTACTAAAGGAGGGTAGTGTGGAAATTTGTTAAGGAATATAAATTGGGGAAATCCTAAAATTATAGAATAACCAGAGTTAAAATATGGAGGTTACATGTATCACTCCATCACCTTTCAATGTGGGATTGGCAGCTCTGAACATAGTGACAGTGCATATAATGTAAATGTAGACATATAATGCAAACAGCAATTCAAATTCAATTTTCTATCAAGTTAGATTAGTACTTGAACATCTTTTCCACAGTTTTCCTTCCAGTGTCTGTCTTCAGCATTTGTGTTACACCATCAGTTGCCATTTTGATATTCTTATTACATCCCTGCCCTGTGGTTGCAAGGGAATTTACAACCACTTGTAAATACTCTAAAAACAGAAGCACACAGTTAAAATTTGATTTAAAAAATCACATAAAATGACAAAACTTTTCTGAGCCAATAAAATTTGAAACATATTGAATTACAAAACCTTTAAAATCCAGTTTCGCCAGAATTGGTGCACTGGTTGCCACAGCGCCATCAACCAGATGGGGATATTTCACCCTGAACCAGGCAGACAGAGAACCTAGTATTAGGAAAGAAAGGCACACTATTATTTCTGTATATTTTTCATGTTTTTGCCATTGATATCTTTACAAATTGTAATGAAAGGCATTTCCTCACGAATGAATTGCAAATGTGAACATTGTGCATATGGATCTTGATGAATATAGTTTGTCTATTTTATCATCTTGAAATTCTGACAAATATAAAAGTAGAATGTAAATACAACATGTACACATGTATAAGAAATATACACAAGGGTATATGGAACAGCTGCGTACGCTTCACTTCAGTATAGTATTTTCATGAAGTGCAAACGTGCTTCATCAAGTATGCCAGCATGAAGCATCACAGTATATACTCTTTTGTGTTTTCAAAATTAAAATTTATTTCTTAATTGTATAATAGTTAACTATAAAAAAAATCCAATTCATCAAACCTGATATTCTTGACAAATAAAGAGCACCACTACTGCACATGATGTGCCTGTCAGATGTTTATTCATTATAAACAGATAAAAGTGTGTGACACAAAAATCATGTCAACTTTATTTGGTGCAAAGATATTGCACCAATATCTTTGCTTTTTTAATGATTTCTTATTGGGAGTTGAGATTTAAGCATTTATAAAATTTTAGTAGAAAACATCAAAACACGTGTAAATTTGCAAATCCTGTTTAATTTAATGGCAGATACTTGCCACTTGGTCTGTCCTGTGTATCCAACAAATGAAGAAGATGGCTTACTTACTTTTGGATAAACAAGAAGTACTGTGAGCAATGCTCACTAAGAATACCCGCTGCTTACCCCAATCTCTCAAAGGGTATTGTTAATAGGTATAAATTACCTCTTTCCTGAGTGTAAAAATATGGTATGCCTTTGTAGAAGAAAATGGAAGATACAGTCTGAACACAAATCCATGGCATAAACCTATAATGCTGACCTTGAGATCAAAGGTCAAGGTCATAAAGAGGTCATGAATGTACTTGACACATAATCTCATGGTGATACACCCATGTCTTATGGTATGACTATGTCAAAATCCTATAATCAATTTTGACCTTGAGGTCAAAGTTCAAGGTCATATAGAGGTCATGAAGGTACTCGACACATCATCTCATGGTGATACACTCATGTGTCAAATATGGTATGCCTATGTCAAAGAACAAAGAAGTCATGGCCCTGACACGAATCCATTGTAAAAACCTTTAATTTTGACCTTGAGGTCAAGGTTATATGGAGGTCATGAAGGTACATGACACATCGTCTCATGGTGATACACTCATGTGTCAAATATGGTATTCCTATGTCAAAGAACAAAAAAGTTATGGCCCGGACACGTATCCATTGTAAAAAACCTTTAATTTTGACCTTGAGGTCAAAGGTCAAGATCTTATAGAGGTCATGAAGGTACTCGACACATCGTCTAATGGTGATCCACCTGTGTGCCAAATATGGTATGCCTAAGTCAAAGAACAAAGAAGTTATGGCCCGGACACGAATCTGCACAGACAGACAGAGTGATTCCTATATACCCCCCTGAACTTCATTCGGGGGAGATAAAAACCACATTTTCCTTCAGTACATACTAGATATATATCCACTTCCAAAAATTGATATTTTTTTTCTCTCTAGTAAATGTCACAGTAACTTGATGCTGCGCATTTGAAAACTTCGCCATAAATTAATATTTTTTGTAATGTCCACCAGAAAGAAAACCCTCAGACGATTGTGAATTGATTATCACAGGTGAATTGATTACATGTATCACAGGGAGGTGTGAAATTGTCTTTTGTTGATCATGCAGACATGACACAGCCTGCAGGTACACAGGAGGTGTAATTTGTCGGTTTACCATTGTCACTTTGAAGTTATTTGTCCATAACATCCAGCATGTTTTTGTTTTATTACACATTACAAACAATGAAATTAGATGACATTTGGTGCATCACCCCCCCCCCCCCCCCCCCCCCCCCAAATATAAGTATCACGAAAATGCAATAAAAATCAAAATTCTTATCATGATGATGGTGGCCACAAATTTTGACTATGGTGCAATTCAGTTAACCTTGGTGCACACAAATCATGGACGGCCTCCTGAGTTAAACCCTAATGAAGAACCCTGTACTTTATAAATTAATCCTGGATATCAGGGAAATTATTGTATTTAATAAAATGGATAATACCAGCATAGCTAGGAGTTATTGCCCTTGACAACATTATTTTTGAAATCATGTTGATATAGATAATTGATTATTTATAGAATATAGAAACTTTTTATTGTATCCAGGGAATAAAATTCCTGCAAGAATTTTTAAATACCTATTTATCATGCACAACATTTAATAAATTTGAGATTTTTAAAAAAATCTGAGATATATCACATGAGGAAAGATCATACCTTCACTAATAAAGACAACCATTTCTAGCATCCTTCTTAAAAACCATTTATCATTAGATGAAGCACTTACCTGGATAAGAGCCTCCAAAGGTAATGAGTTTCTGCTGTAGAGAAAGTAAATTATATTTCTTTTTAATGTACTGGATAAAGTACGCCAAGTCTGCAAGAGCCTGCTCACTGCTTAAAAACTGCAAATTCTCTACACTTAAATCTCTACAAAACACAGTCAAATCCATTGTAACGATGTAATATTTGCATAAATTCTGAACCAAAATCAAAATTCTCATTCAGCAATTTAACATTAATATCTTCATGTTGGAAAGAATAAATTGGTCTTAATAAATCTTTCTCTTACTTACGATGTAGGATGACTTTTCCCATAATATCTGTGCTCAAGTAAAAAACAAATAGCATTATACGTCTTGGCATAATCTATCCATGCTCCTTGCAGCATCCACGCTGGATTAGCGGTTCCTTCGCCGCCAATCATTATAAAGATTGGGCCACCAGGTTTATAGAACGTATCATTTACAAAATATCTCTGGAAAAACAAGAATTGATCAATATTAAGATGTGCAGTTATGAAAAAAATGTTCCCTTGAACAAGAGGTTCATGGGCCTTAACGCTCGCCTGAGGATCATGTGTCGACCTGCAAACATTACATATATATATATATATATACATGTGTGTGTGTGTATATATATATATAAAGCACAGAAAATGTCACTTTATTTGAATACCCACTTCCGTCCCTACCCGGGGTTGAACTCATGACCTGCGGAACCAAATCTCCTAGCAGCATGTAACCAGCGCGCTAGACCGCTCGACCATCTAGGCAAGTCAAAAAACTTGCTTTCAATGACACTGGAATTCTCACCATGCTGTCACACGCTACACGGTCATTGAGAATGAAAATGGGATACAGTTATTTAATGTACATTTAAGAGGATCATACATGCACATTGCATTTGAAATATTTCATATAAAGCACGGAAATAGCAAACTGAGCACTAAAACTTGCATAGCATTCCCCATGTGGTTTATTTACATGCATATAATTTGTTTAAATTAATTATTATAATCAAGAAAATAATCACAAAATTTTTTATGTGTTAACCTATAACCACAAATTAATTTGCGATCTGTCCGAACATTGAATTGCTACACGATTTTTGTTTGATGTCAAGAGACCAATGGCTAATTTACTGTACCATAAAAAGTACCTAATTGAAATTATTCAAATGCTAAAAATAAAATGTTGTTTGAGTATTATCAACTTAATTAAGTGAAAAAGTGGTTGAACAAGGTGGTAACGTTCCCTATTTACACACAGCTCATAATGTACAAAACATTTCTCAGCACCAAGCTATTACTAATGGCTTTATTTTTGAGCAAGTTTCTCATGGATCATATTTCATTTACCTTGACCAGTATTTAAGAGTCTAATGAAATAAAACTAATTGCACTGAAACAACTCGATACACAACAAGGACAAATTTTGCTACATTCATCATTTGAAATTTTGAGCCTGATCGTAAAAACAAATCACTGGTAAACTGTATTTTATGTCCTCATCTGATCATATATCTATGTCAGTAACTGTATCATACAATGATCCCTGCATATTATTGAGGTAACTAATGCATTCTCTACTGTTTAATACTTTACTTTTTTATGTTTCTATAGCGATTAGAATGCACAATTTTATGTTAAGTTTGGATCCCTATTTTAGACCTACCCTACCCCTGGAGATCATGATTTGAACAAACTTATATCTGCCCTACCTGGGGATGCTTGCATATTGATTTGAGTAATTATGTCTCTGTTGTTAATAATAATAAGATTTTTCAAAAAAAATTCCTATATATTTCTATGTAAAACTTTGATCCTCTATTGTAGCCCAGCCCCCTACATGATTTGATTTTCTTCCCAATTCTTTGTATTTTTATTTTTTCCCAATTTCAAGCAAATGTCACTATTTTTCCCAATTGGGATCAAGACCTTAAAAAAACTCTGATCACAGCACAGAATTCGACTGATATACAAACTAAGTAACTGATAAACTTGTAGTTAGGAAGTAGATAAATACATGGAATTCTTATATTACATGGACACGATTTGGGCTGAAAATTTTAGAATTTTATTTTTCCATTTTCATTGTTTGCAATGCTTAACTAAAGTATTTCTAATGGTCAACCAAAATTTGAATATCAGTTGTTGAGTTGTAAGTGAGATATAACATAATTACGCAATTCTTTGTTATATAAACAAGGCCCGTGCCATGTTTTTGCTTACATTAGACTGTTTAATAGAAAATAGTGTGTTTAAAACAAAATAAGATGTGCCAAACACTAGAAAGTATATCATCGTGTTAAGAATTCACTTAATCTGCTTTAAACGAAACTTTTACTGGTTTATTTAACCTATGTAAACAAAAACATGGCATATGTGCCTTGTTTACATAACAAGGATTTGTGACCTCTGTATCTCCCATGTACCTTGACTACTGACATTCAAATTTTTCCTGATCATTAGTAATACCTTAGTTAGTTAAGCATTCTAAACATTAAAACTCAAAAAATTAAATTTTAAAAAATTTCCACTCAAATCATGTCCATGTCCCTTTTTAAATTGTTGCTCGTGCGTACTGTATCCAGGATATTACTTGCAAATATGACATTGATTTTATGTTTCCACTTTAGTAAAATATTTCTTTCAATAGTTATAATATTTCTTACATTTATATCTCTTTATATCTAAAGAGAAGCCGCTTTTAATATGTTATATTTTATCATCTTTCTCATTGACATTTGGTCCACTCTGTCCCACTTAGGCATTCAAAATTCCAATAAATGCACCTCCTACACAAAAGAGCTCTTATCTTGAAACTGACATATTAAAAGCAAGTTCAATTACAAAAAAGTTATGTTGGGGGGAAAATGTTGAACAAATTATTTAATCGTTTTCATGTTTTTCAAAGTTGTTTTCTGGAAGGGGGACCTGTTATTCATGGGATAGGCTCATAAAATCTTAAGGTGTCAGCCAGAATTAAGTGATAAAATTTGAAAGGGGTTAAAGTATAATTCAAGTCCTTTAAAGTATATTTATTCTATTTTTCATTTGTGAAGCAACATACAGTATTCTGTCACAATTAAGGGGGGGGGGGGATCACAAAATGACAAAACCGTGAAAAAAAAGGGTGGTACCTACAGGCATTTGCTTAATATATTCCATAATAATTATAAATATCAATGGTTTTAAAATACATATGCATCAGTCAGGTCCAGCACAATCTCTTAATTTAGCTATATAGCTTTACAGAGCTATTTAAAATACTTTGATTTAGCTATTTCAAATTCATTATCAAATTAATTTCTAAACGCATAAAAATCGAATTTCGCTGAGTGAACACATTTCATCTTTGAAGTCTGTACAACACATTGTAAATAAAAAAAAATTATTCTTAAGTCCCTTAGGAAAAATTTTGATTCACAATTGTCAAACGCTAAAGGATTAATTATTAAGTTGTTGAGCAGCAGTTATCCAATCTTCTGAATAGAATAAAAGTCAATGGTGATTAATACAATAATGGATTGGCAATCAGATTTCACATTGTGAAGTCATCATACTTTTCTATGCTTCAATGCGCACAAGGCAGTGGACAGTTAGAAACAAAATATAAATTCTCTTTTCATGAAAAATCTTAAAATGACGTGGTATTGTTATGAATTCTAATCAGAATAGTATGGACTATGGTGGTTAGTTCAAAGTATAAACACATTAAAAACTTATATGCAACTTTTTGGCTTTACCACTGCATTTAAGAAATTTAATCTAATTCAATCTAAACTACCAGTGGCATAGCTACAAATATTTTCGTTAAATTTTTATTACATAATACGAAAAATGTGGGGATCCGGGTTAGAATAGGTGCTTGTCGTAGAAGGCGACTAAATGGGGCGGTCCTTCGGATGAGACCGCAAAAACCAAGGTCCCGTGTCACAGCAGGTGTGGCACGATAAAGATCCCTCCCTGCTCAAAGGCCATATTAAGCGCCGAGCATAGGCCTAAATTTTGCATCCCTTCATTGGCAGTGGTGACGTCTCCATATGTGTGAAATATTCTCAAGAGGGACGTTAAACAATATTCAATCAATCAATCCTCAGACCCCCAGCTTACAAATATTTATAAAACCTAACTACGTCACTGACTAGCTTAATCAAGCTATTTTAAAAGCTATACAGCTGAATCAAGAGATTGTGCTGGACTTGTTTCGTATGAAGTATACGAAACGGTGGATTATCAGATTATGACTTCCCGTTCTTTCTGTAAATTCTGCTTCCCTTGTTCATAATTTAAAAAAAGTTATTTTTTACGAATGCTGACCTAATAACAATTTTCGGTTTTTCCTTCCGCATTTTAGCAACATCCTTCTCAGATAACTTGCCTGTTGCCAACTCCTTGTGTCGGCATCGTTGAAATGCGTCAGTCTCTGTTTTAACCACATATCTGTTGGAAGTACTGACCCTGGGGGCAGTTTGGGGGCCCCAAGCATTCCATGCTTTAATCGTCCATGGAAGAACCTCGGAAGACAGTTGACAAAACTTATAAAAATAAAACTCAAAGTTAAAGCAAGATTCACTGCGCTTCGTATGGACGCGGCCATTTTGACCAGTTTTATCATATGATTCCACTTCAAGTCATGTGATTCATGTGTAATTTTAAAACCAATACTTCATTGAGGGTAGGAACTACAACGCTTCAAGCCGAAATACATGTAACGAAGCGCGCAGTTCATATACCCTCATATATTTCGAAAACTGAAATCTATGGTTCACGTTTTTTTTTTTTAAAAAGAGATTCATATTATGCATCAAATCGCAGCGAAATTTGGAATATTCTATTTGCAAACACAGCACTTTTTTTTTTATCATTCCGGGAAAAATCACAACAAAATTCATATAAAATAATTGAGAGCTTGTATCACTCTTTCGATGGTGAAATCATAGTTCATAAAGACGTGTTTTAACGAACTGTTAGGTAACATTTTGGTGTAATGAGCTACATGTACCTTAAATGTATAGTGCAACCGTGGTTTCGCAATTTAGACTGAGCTACTTGCTTAAAATATTGATTGAATCAGAAATTCTATTTATCTTGAAATTCAGGTGTGGAATGTCCTTAAAACTAAAATAAAGACACTTGTTACACATTCTATGCCAGTTCATGTCAGAACTTACATGTGTAATAAAAAATTAAAAAGGAAGATATATGCTTCACTGTTCCAATAACAAAGTAAAACCAAAACAAAGCCAGCATTAAATCATGGTCTAAGGGAGATAGGATAGAGTTGCATAGTTTCTGAAAGTTAATGGTTGTTCAGTCTCAGGGACTATTCTTATGACACGCCGTATTTTACATTTATTCCTCTTTGATATTTCATGAATTTTATAAGATATCTTCTAAAATTTAAAAGATATCTTGTAAAGTTTATCAGATATCGTATATCCTTTATAAGATATCTTATAAAAGATGTCAGATATCTTATATTTTTAATAAGATATATCATTAAATGTATGAGATATCTTATCAGAGACGATCTTATTTATATATAGTATATACGATATCTCATCAACTTTATAAGACATCTTGTTTGATATACAAGATATCTTATAAAGTTTATGAGATATCTTATAATGTAGTCTATTAGATATATTTTATTAAATATATCATAAACAGTAAATTTTATGAGATATCTGATTAGATATCTTATTAGAAATAGAAGATATCTCATGAAATATAAAGATATCTTAAAAGAGGAATAAATATAAATATGGCGTGTCATAAATTTTTCGTGTTTAGTCTTAGTCCCTTGACATTTAAAATCTGGATTTAAACCATGCCGACATTTTAAATACTATTCGTTATCCAACTCTGTTTCAAAAGCCTTCTTTTATTTGCAGACAAGCACTGTATTCTTCATCTTCGCTGATGATACAAAGGTTTACGGAAGGACATCTACTGAGGTAGGATATATAAAGCTGCAGGCAGACATCAGCAGATTGTGGGACTGGTCAGACGAGTGGCTGCTGAAGTTCAATACGAACAAGTGCTTCTAGGCCAGAACAACCCCATCATACACAGTGGCAGATCCAGGGGTGCGGGGGGGGGGGGGGGGGTAGGACACCCCCCCCTTTTCGTCAGAAAATTTTGCTGAAAACGGTAAAAATAACGCATTTTGAGGATGGACCCCTCCTCCCATGAAGACCAAAAATAATGGTAGCCCCCCCCCCCTTAAAAAATTCCTGGATCCACTCCTGATACATATCATATGGGGGACAACGACGGGAGAAAAGAGTGCTCAAAGGAAAGATCGAGACCTGCACAATATGAAACAAAGGTGCAAGAGCAGGAGCAAGTGTTTTGCAGCTTATTGACCAAATCTATTCATTATTATATAATGGTCCATTCATATATGAGGGATGTTTGTGTGTGTGTGTGTGTGTGTGTGTGTGTGTGTGTGTGTGTGTGTGTGTAAGAGAGAGAGAGAGATAGAGAGAAAGAGAGAGAGAGAGAGAGAGAGAGAGAGAGAGAGAGAGAGAGAGAACACCCAAGCTTTGTACAACACTCGGTCGATATCACCACTACAGAATCGGCCGAGAGCTTGCCAAATGAGGATTGGGTGTTTAGTAGCACCAAAGGCAAAGAAATGCTAAGGGGAAAGTGTGGCTGCTTTATGGACCGAAAGGTGATGTACAAATATTGGGAGATCTGCATATCATCTAATGGCTAAGTGCAATGTTTTGTTAACATTCCACAGTGTAACAAACTGACTGGAAGGAAGTAAAATAAACAAGTATAAAGAATTTCATTAAACTAATGCCCACATCTGGTGAATTTTAATGAAAAGGCACAGCATGCCATTAACAAGCATGTAGAATATATTACATGTACATGTATATACCTCAAAGTATGTTTAAAGAAGAATTATTTTTATCTATTGTATTGACTAATGACTTTTAAAGATGAAATATATTGGCTTTGCTTTTGTCTTTTCTCTGGGATTCCTCGCTGTTCAGGGTAAGATTTATCCGAAAATTAGTTTAATGATTTTAGATTCTATATGAAATGAAAATTATCTACTCAGATTCGAATTTCATTTGTCTAGAACAGACGATGATTTCAAAATCCAATGAGATTTTCGAATTTTCGTGTTATTTTTCGAAGCATCTTGGATCGAATGTGATGTATTGTTTATTATACATTAACATGGTTCTGGATATTTTTCGATGGGTAGAAATTTTTTGCCGAAAACAAGAAGGCCTACTGAAAACAAGAAAAAAAAATCAATAGTTAAAGAAGAGTGAAACGTCAAAACCAGAATGTCTCTTTTAATATGTATAAATTACCCCCTTAACATAACTTTAATTGAATGTAGTCTAAGCATAGCATTCAATTTCCTTCCTGAAAACAAAATGGCACACGACTAAAATTTCGATTACATAAATCATACTTCTATATATTCAATTATTTATATATTTTGTGGAATAAGCTTGCATATCATACGAGCCAATCTTGTTTTTAGTGTTTGGACCTTGTTTTCATGATGATTATTCAGGTGGTTTTTTTTTTTAATTTAATATTAGATTAACACCCGCACAAGCTCGAGAAACTAAAATTCATATGATACAAGATATACAAAGAAATGATATAGCATAGAGGAAAGACGTTTATATGCGAGCTCCTTAACAGAGTCAGCAATTTCAATGAATTCTTTGAATCATGAATGATATTGAATTAATAAGTGTTGTAATGATAATTGAATAAATACTTTCATTTAGATAAAAAAAAAATGATATGAAAATATTTTAAATCAGATATAAATTAACATGATATCATGAATTGGATTTGGATTATTCAATATGTACATGTATATAACAATTGCTGAATTCATCTGCACAGTAATAAGAGGAAAATATCATTATTTCAATGAGAGAGCAATAATTTATTTGATTCACTACTTTAATAACCGTAGGCGAATGGGGTGGTAACTGAATGGATTAAAGAAAGCAATAATCCAAATAATGCAAAATAGTTGAATTATCAAGTATGTGCATTCAAGGAATTTACATCAACACCCAATCTAATTGAAATTAGATCATTTGATCCTCTCATCTATAATCGCTACACATAGGTAGCGATTGTAAATGAGCGGATCAAAGGATCTAATTTTGATTAGATTGCATCAACACCTTGCCGCGAATTACATTGTACGTCCTTTTGAGGGTCAGGCAAAGGTCAATCAGCAAAAGGCCAAGCATTTCTTCCTTAGGCACTATCTATTAAGGCGTTGGGACCAATGCATTCCATACTATCATATTAAAATAAAACTATCCTATCTTCTAAGAATACAAAAAAAAATTGCTGTCCTATATATCAGATGTGTAATAAAATGTGTGTGTCCTATCTAATAAATGAATATACATGTGTATATGTATGATTAAACAACAACTTTACTTCATTTTAAAATATTTGAAGTTCTTCACAATTATCACATAAAATGTGTCTCTCCATTGTTATACATGTATCAGCTGAGGGATTCAAGTTCCTGAAAAATTTTTTGTTTACTTTATCATGTTTGTTCTAGTGAAGTTACAAAGCTCATTATTTTCAACTTATTTTTTTTCTTTTCGTTAAATTGTTCTATATTTTGCATATTTCTTAATCACTGTGTTACAGAATGTCGTTTCGTGTACTTACAGGTATTTTCACATCTCAGTATTCTCTATCGAATTATTAAAGATGTGTTTAAACTTTAGCTAAATTCTGGACCCGGTTGTATCAATATTTAATGCGACATTAAAGCCTCATTAAATTCAAAATATTTAATGTGACATTAAGTTCCGTTGTATCATTGTTTTAATGTACGATTCCGCACATTAAAGCCACATTAAATTCATTAACTTTAATGTAGGTTTAGGGGGTACATTAAGTGGTCATTAAATATGACGCCGGCTAACATAGCGGTTGGAAAGTTGGGCAGGCGATGAAACAATGGAGTCTTCTGTGAGCGAATTTTACTCAATTCAATTTATAACCAATATCATATACCATTTTTATTTCTATAATTTAAATCCATACTCCATGCAAAACGTACATGTAACTTTTGTGATTTTATTCACAACTGAATACTTATTTTGTGATTTTTATATTAATTACATGTTTTAATGTTAAATTTTCAAGGTCCAGTATTTTATTGCATACCTCTAGTATATTCAACTTGGAAATGAAAAAAAGCATGCGTACAATTCAAAATTATTGTTTGTAAGATAGCTAAGTTTACTTTATAATATTTTTTGTTCATTGATACATTTGTAATAAAAAAAATACCCAACAGAAAATTAAAATGTTGGAGTCTTATCGATATATCAGTACAAGTATGTAAGCCCAAAAATTTTTGTGTCCTATCGCATTTTGCACCGGTCCCAACTCCCCCAATAAATATTGACTGGTCCCTTACTTTTCCAAATGGAAGAGGTTACAACTTTGAATTATAGCTAATTATTAAGTTTTCATACAGGTTTATGGGTTGTCCTACCCTGGTGCATTATTGTAGTGAAAACATAACTAATGTCAAGGCTACAGATCATCTCTTGCTTAATCATTTTAGTTTTATCAAAATTCTTGAAAATTAAGTCGCAATTCCTGTCAGCCGATGCAATACATGAGTGTAAAGTTCATTCCATAGTACATCTTACTTGCAATTTTGTATAAAATTAGTTTGAGGCTACTTTTTTCTCTCGTTCTAAATGGAAACTCCTGCAAAAAGTCACTACCGACTCTCATTTCAATTTAATTCGCACGGGTAAACTTACGTCCGATGCAGCAATATAAGAGAGAGAGAGAGAGAGAGAGAGAGAGAGAGAGAGAGAGAGAGAGAGAGAGAGAGAGAGAAGGGGGTGTTACTGCACAACCGGATGTCGAACATGCGATTTTTCTTTCATAACCGTCGCTTCAGTACATCGCTTGATTCTTGTGTGACACATATGTTCTGGAAATGTCCATACTGCTGATTAAGACTAAAATCACGAATTGAAGAAACGAATAGGCGTGTTTTATTTATTCAACAGTTATTTCTTCTGTGTGTTCAAAATCGATAGACATAACCAATATTTACGGATCTACTTCATATCCTATCATTTTAAGTTGTCATATTCACAATTTTTTTTTTTTAAATCACACTGGCTTAGATTTGCCAAAGCTGACCCACCATTTCACACTTTTTTCTATAAAAGCAAGAAAAGATAAAAAACGAAAAAAAAAAAAAAAAAAAAAAACAAAAAAAACAACAACAAAAAAACAAACAAAAACCAAAACTCAAACGAAAGTAGATTTTTAATTGATTTCACGATGATTACTAATCAAGTGAAATTCAGGTATCGGCTTTTGTTTTCTATATACACATTTGTGATAAATTCTTTCATTTTTTCGCTATCAATTTTAAATGAATTCTATAAAATGGTTATAATTTCCCCCATTTTGGCATTATGGTATACATATAAAATGTGAATATTAAGTCATGATGCATTTTTAAAATGTAGTTTCTATTGTGCATGATCAAATAAACTCAGCTACATACTCTTGATGAAAGTAGAAAGGAGTTATGGTCATTTTAAATAGAGCAGGTATTATAACTTTTAATAATTTCAAAGGTTACGAACATATAATGAGTTCGACGTATCATCGGCGGCACGCCCCTGGAGGATGAGGAGGCTCCCTATTTGACTTTTGTCGCTGGTTTTGACAGCCGGAGGAGGCGCAGTATATTCTTCCCGTCATCTTTTGGCAGCGCGAAAACTACCACCTCCACAACCACCACCACAGCAAGATCTCTAACAGAAGAACCAGTCAGTTACTGCACAGGGAGTCTTGTTAACAAGAGATGGGCATTAACTGCGGCACACTGCTTTGATGGGCAAACTAAGTATGTACTGAGCACAAAATAGGCCGGGTCAATGACAAATTAAGGAGGTATGCTACACCGGGGAAATTTGATATGGATGAAAAGTGGGGGTATGTAACAATATCTTGAAACTGAAAACTTTCAAATTCAATTTATTTAGTCAAAAAATGCAGTTTTACTGGAAACCAATGTGGAAGAAATTCAAAACCCCTGCTGGACTCGAACCCGCGATCTACAGTTCAGCAGTCGACGTGCTAACCTACTGGACTACTCAGCTAGGCATTGGATTTTGAAATGAATAGACAAATATTGCTGATATTTATATTTTCATCCATGTTTTAAAAGGAAGTCAGCCATTATGACGATGTAGAATACCTCCTTAAGAGTGCTCGATTGAACATAAATATATTTGGATACAACAATCACTTTGATGTGCACTGTTCACAAAACACGGTGAACACCGTGAACTCATTTAAATTCCTTGAGGGGGATTTGTTGCTTGTCGAGATTTTACAGTTTTGTCAGGAAGTAATTTCATGGATATAGTTTTTGTAAATTGAAACATTATATAAATTGTGTATTTCGTTGTGATTTGAAAATTGTGGGAAAGATCGAGATACCCATAAACAATTAAGATTGAGCCACCACAAACTGTTGCAGTAAATTAAACTATCGTATTGGAATCCATCAATTGCATTTTACGGGATGTTTTTGTGGTTGCTTATAATGTTTATATACTCATTGCTACTTGATTTCAACTAAGTTGACCTAAAGGTAAAATTTCATCATGAGTCACAAATTATAATGCCTTCGTATATTTCTGAATATGTATACAGTATATGTTATACCGTGAACTTTAAATATATTTGTATAATGCAATTGACTATTTGCCATTTGAAATCTCGCGTGTCTTTTTTAAGTCATATAAGCTTGCATTGGAGAGTTATCATACATCCATTTTGTAGAAGTGGTGTTACTCTTAAGGACCCAGAATTATGGAGTGTAAAAATTGGAACTGTGACTCTAAAGGTTAGTTAGACCACAACCATCACATATAATGGCATATCAACACCCATAAAATGCATGATGGTATAGACCGTGAATCATATTCTTCATTTAATTTTTAATTGCTTAAGCCATTTTCAGTAAAAAAAAAAAAATGCTATTACAGGAATCAAAGGGCCGGACATGGCTCAATAAAATCAAAGCACGATGGTTCAAAACCGCTGAAACACCTTTGGCAAAGTTTGTTGGAGTCGAAAAAATCATCATTCATCCAGGATACAATGAGGGTAATGCCAAAAATTTAAATACCAGTAATAGAGGATACCTTTGCAATATAACGAACAAATTAACAAAAGCGCTCATATTTTCAAAACACTGTTTCTATCTAGCGAATCCTAGCGACAGAGACGACATCGCAGTGGTTCGTCTCAAAGAGGATGTAGAATTTAGTTCCAATATCCAAATAAACCAGGACACCAGTTACCCTCCGGATTGGTCTCTTTGTGAAGCCCAAGGATGGGGTTGTACGAGTGCAGGTGATTTTTAATTCCAGTTCCTAAGGAAAACAAGAGGTCCACAGGCCTTATCCGTCGCCTGAGTATAAGTTGAAAGTATCACCAGCCCCAAGGGCTATGGAATTTATCTAAATTTCCAGTTCTGCATACTAATTATAAGCTAAATTCTAATTTTCAACAGTAGAATAAAGCAAAGTGTGTTTTAAGACACAAATGCCCCTTAATGTGCCCATATTGATGAAAAGACTTTATATGATATGTCATATCAATCATAGTTCTTGTTAAAACGAACTTGCGTTTAATGAAACTAGATATTTATACAATAACTGAACTCAAATTTGATTATACTTCTATACCTGCAGGCATGTTCACGAAAGTTTCCAGTTTTCAAAGATACGTTGTATATGTATGACCTTTCCTTAAATATAAGTGAGGATAAAGGTTAGGAACATCCTATTTAAATAAACTTACTAGGATGTATCTGGGTGATATGAAAGGTGAAGCTAACGAACAGTGATCAATCCCATAAATCTCACAAGCAATTCAAAATAGATAGTTGAGCAAAAACGGACTCCTGGACACACCAGAGGCAGGATCAAGTGCACAGGAGGAGTAAGCATCCCCTTTCGACCGGTCACACCCGCCGTGATCACTATATCTTGATCAGGTAAACGGAGTTATCCGTAGTCAAAATCAGTGTGCCACGAACGGACTTAACAATCGGTATGAAACACGTCAGACAGCACGTGTCTTGGGACACATCTCAGTCTTAAAGTTACATATGCTCCAACTGTCATGTTAAATTTTAACAAAGATTCCATACCATGGTATTATATGAATGAAAGGAAACAAAAAAAAAAAAAAAAAAAAAAAAAAGCAACAACAAAAAACAACAACAAAAAACAACAACAACAACAACCCCCCCCCCCCCCCCCCAAAAAAAAACCCTATTAAATACACATACAAAAATTTACGTTTGAAGAGATATAACGATCTAGTTTGCCAATACAACCTATCATTGGGTCAAATGCTGCCTGACATGTTTCATACCGATTGTTAGGTGTTGCTAAAACGCGGAACGGAAGATGGAGCAGAACGGAATGATTAATGTAGACAAGATAACGCCAAAGTATCGGGGGAAAATAATTCTTTTTGATTAAAATCAACAATATGGGAATTTTTTACAAGCTATAAAGAACTTTATCTTAAATTTTGCATCATAAACTGATTAAGCGAATTAAGTTAAACGTTTGAAGAAATTGCAAAGCGTTTTACAAGAATTTTGAAATTTCGGCATTGACAGAGGTGTTAGCGAGCAGTGACACCTATGAGTAGAGAATGAAAAGAGCACACGTGGTTTACCCCCCCCCCCCCCGCAAAACGTCATAAACGCACATTTACATACACATAATATCGAGTATGTGTGTGATTCATCCCAAATGAGGCAAACCTTTTTCCCTAACCGGACTCTTTCGCTTTAAAATTCTGTGATACATAAATGTATATTGTACCAGGTATAGAACTAAATTCGAATTCAGTTATCTTAAACTTATCTAGTTCGATTAAAAGCAAGTTCGATTTAAATGGCTATGTTTTGGGAAAATTGTGAAAAAAATTATTTCATCTTTTACAATGTTGTTTAGGGGGGGGGGGGTATCTTTCATTCATTGGGTAGGCTCATGAAATCTTTTCTTAAAGTAGCAATCAGAATAAAGTAATATAATTTGAAAGAGGTTCAATTATAATTCAAGTCTTTTTCAGTATGTTTAACTTTTATTTTTTTAACACACTGTCACAATCTGGGGTGGGGTGGGTGGGGGCAAAGCCGGGAAAAAGGATGGTACCAACAGGCGCTAGCTTAATATTTTTTATTAAAACTTACTATGCCAAATATTAAGCAAGCGCATGTTGGTATACATTCATCAACGAAATCCACCGCTTTAAAATTTATAATAATGCATTAGTATATGAGGTATTAATATGAAATGGTGGATTCTGAGGATGACGTCCTGTTCACTCTGTAATGTCTGCTTCCCTTGTTCATATTTACAAAATGCTGACCTCCTCATAACATTATTGCATAAAATATTTTCCGTTCCGTGTTTTAGCAACACCCGATTGTTAGGCCGTTTTTGGCACACTGATTTTGATTACGGATAACTCCGTTTACCTGATCAAGATATAGGGCTCACAGCGGGTGTGGATGGTCGACAGGGGATGTTTACTCCTCCTAGGCACCCGATCCCACCTCTGGTGTGTCCAGGGGTCCGTGCTTGCTCAACTCTTTATTGTATTGCTTCTAGGAGTTATAATATTGATCACGAACAGTGAACAACCTCATAAATCCCATACGCAATACAAAATAGATAGTTAGGCTAACACGGACCCCTGGACACACCTGAGGGGGGATCAGGTGCCTAGGAGGAGTAAGCATCCCCTCTTGACCGGTCACACCTGCCGTGAGGCCTATATCTTGATCAGGTAAACAGAGTTATTCATAGTCAAAATCAGTGTGCCACGAACGGTTTAACAATCGGTATGAAACACGGCAGACAGCATTTGACGCAATGATAGGTTGTATTTGTAAACCAGATCGTAAAAACGACCATAGAATTTGCAAAATGATGACTTTAATGTAAGAAATACTGACCACATGGCTGTGACTTGATTCATGATACAACATACATGTTTATTTACTGACAGAGATGGAACTTTAAATCCTACTTTTTTGTCGCATTTATATTACAGACGGGCACAGAAGCAATGTAGCGCGAAGTGTGACGTTACCCATAGTTGATTCCGCGAGTTGTGGGGAAGGATTTGACTTGAAGTACAATGTGTGTGCCGGGTATTACAAAAGAAATAAAGGAATATGCTTCGTAAGGAATTCTATGTGATTCTTAAGTGTATAAAAATTAGTGGAGGTAAACTTTTATACGCCCGTCATTAGACGGGACGTATTATGTTATGGCGCTGTCCGGCTGTCATGTTTTCCGGACTTTTATCCGTAACGGAATCATTTACAACTTTAAAATTTGGTCACAATATCTCCCTCAAGAATTGTAAGAGTGGTTAAAAAAAATACAGAGTTTGCATTTCAGCTGGATTGGTCCATCATTGACCTACTTTAAGGCTATAAGTACATTATATGTCAAACAGTTTTCCGGACTTTCTTTCGTTACAGATACATATATTGCCCTGAAATTTACACACAAGCTTCCTTTCAGAGGAATACAAGTTCAGTTTCCATTTCAGCTGGATTGGTCCGTCCGTCCGTGACCTACATTAGGACTAAAAGTAGGTCATACAGTTTTCCGGGCTTTTTTTTCATTATGGATACAGATATTGCACTGAAATTTAGTCAAAGGTTTCCTCTTGGAGGGATACAAGTTCAGTTTGCATTTCAGAAGGATTGGTCCATCCATGACCTACATTTCAGCTGAAAATAGGTCAAACAGTTTTCCGGGCTTTTTTCATTACGGATACAGATATTGCCCTCATGTTTAGTCATAGGCTTCCTCTCTGAGGAATACAAGTTCAGTTTGCATTTCAGCTGGATTGGCGCACTATGACCTACTGCACTTAAGGGGTAGAAGTAGGTCAAACAATTTTCCAGATTTTTTTATGGTATGGTCACAGGTATTACTCTGAAATAGTCACAACCTCCCTTTCAGAGAAATACATAATCAGTTCACATTTCAACTTAATTGGTGCACCATGACCTACTTTAGGGCTAAAAGTAGATCAAATGGTTTCCTTGATTTTTTTATCATCATAGATAGATAATGCACCGGCATTTTGTCAACCTCACTCTCAGAGAAATACATAATCAGTTCACATGTCAGATGGACTGGTGCACCATGACCCACTTTAAGGCTTTTCTATTCAGAATGTTTGTTGTATCAATTCAGAGTGCACGATGTGCTTCCAGGTTGAATTTCACTGTCCGACGGGCGTATATTGTACCATATGCGATACTCTTGTTTCTTCTGAGATTATGATGCAGTCATTTAAATGTACTTGTCTCTAACATGTCTGTCTATTGATAGGGAGACAGTGGAGGTCCTTTATTGTGCAAGAGAGATGGAGAATTGGTACAAGTCGGAGTCGCTTATCTTTCGGATGCCAATGATCCTGGAAACTCGCCAGCAATTTATGTTCGCGTGTCGACGTATTTTGATTGGATAAAGAGTCAAACTGGTATATAAAGGTTCTTAAACACTACAGTTAGTTGTGGACGACCGGAGTGCAGATTCATACAAAGAGATGAATTTCAAGGCAATAAACAAAATCTTCAAATTCCAAACTCTGATGCTAGTTTTACTTTACAATCGTTGGAGTGAGCTGCGACATGATTAAACTTGATGTATGTGTTCATTGCATTTTGATATTGGGTGTAAATTTTCACACCTGGCCACGATAGATGTTGATTCAGATTATGAATTGTATCTCGAATCCGTTTTTAAGGTGTAAAGATAAGCTAAGAAATGTAGTTTTAGTGGGAGAACAGTGTCACAGTTGATGATGTAGGTGGTTCACGTTAAGTCCGAAATATCTGATGTTGCAGTTTACGTAATGGCGCCGGTTCTGACGTTTTCCTGGCACGGTAAATATCAAAATCATAAAAAAGCCAGGAAAACGTCAGATAGTTCGGACTAGTTCACGTTATCACTGAAGGATTTGTAGAACGAGGAACAAACTGTTTATGTTCGGGGACCACAGTTCACTACTTTATCATAAATATTACATTACCTTTATTTATGTTTAATTTGGTCAAAGTCATAAAGAAACAGAAATGATAAATTCCGGTAGTGAATAATTACCATCTATACAGTAATTTAATCGTCACTAAAAGTTTACAAATTCTGAATTTACATTGAACGAATAACCCTGCTCCACGTCTGTCAGTTTAATTCACTGAAGCTCTTGGGTAACCAGCAGTTAGGCGTGAATCTGAATAACATCTTGCAAATTGCTGCTTCAGAACAGAACTCTGAAACGATTAAGACTCCCACACACGTCACACATTGTATTATTGATATGGGTAAAACCACAAAAAGACAAAGAACAAGAACAATTAAACAACTTTCATTAGTGGATAAAAAACCGTCATCAAAACCGTTTTCACTTTCTGCCATTAACTGTAGATTTGTAAAGAACAAATCTTTATCAGTATGTGATTGCATAGTATCCGAAGACCTAGATTTAATTGCCGTCACTGAAACCTGGCTTGGGTCATCTGTTGATGAGGCTGTAGTGAAGGAACTTGTACCAACAGGCTATGACATCATCCGGCGTAATCGTGGCAACGGTCGTCGCGGATGAAAAAGAAATTACTAAGTCTCTGAGAGTTTTGCATCATGCTGAAATTCTTAATCTGTTATCAAATAAAATGATTTCACAAAAATAGAATTATATCAGAATGGTAATAAAAGTTTGGGTTATAACCAAAAGAAATTATGAAAATAGTACATGATACTCTAAAGTGGGACGGTCGCTCCAAAGTGCGATGGTCACGCCAAAGTGCAATGGTCTGCACAAAAGGGCGATGGTTTGCTGACATTACGGACACCAAAGTGCGATTGTCACGCCAAATTGCGATGATCCCTCTCCTTTAGGCACGCTGCGCCAAAGTGTGATGGTCTGGCACGCCAAAGTGCGATTGCCCGTAATTCGTATAGGTGCACCACGCCAAAGTCGGTGATGAGAGAATTCGGTAACGTTTGTGACGTCACGTTATTATGACGACATTCGTAACTTCTCTCAAAATCAAACGAAAGAAATGCAACGTTAGTTGGCTCCCAACGAAGATTATTTCTGCTGGCACCAACGTCTTCGGTATATTGAAGGAAGGCATGCATAATTAAGATTGACATGGACGACAGCAAAGGCAAGGTTTACACTGTTGAGGACTGCGAGAACAACAACAACAAAAAAAACATTTCTTGCCGACAGACCTGCTTCGCCCGAACATGCTTTGATTTATGATATGTGATGTACAAGTAATAAATTCCGGGGGTGGGGGTGGGGGTGCTATATAATGCTAAATAATGCAAAACATTCTATACGATTTCGCGTTTGAAATTTTTTTGTTTTATAGCACAACTAAATGGCAATGAAATAAGTTCATACGGGCTCACGATGAGTGTGACCGGTCGGTAGAGGATGCTTAGTCCTCCTAGATACCTGATTCCACCTCTGGTGTGTCCAGGGGATATGTGCCCTACTTTCTAATTTGTCTTGCTTATAGGAGTTATGAGATTAATCACTGTTCATTATCTTCACCTTTCTATTTATTATTATTATTTTGCATTGATATTTTGGTAAAACCACACGCGGTTGGTACATTCTGTACCAAAACATTTGTGTCCATTCAGTTTTGCATAACATCGAAGTTCGGCGTGTCACTCTATCGCACTTTGGCGCATGTTAATGTGTACCATCGGACTTCAGTGTGTCACACCATCGCTCTTTGGCGGATTTGTCTCACACTATCACACGTTTGCGTATCACATTATCGCACGAGAATGGACCATCGCACTTTGGCGTACCACACCATCAGGTTTTGGCGCAGACCATCGCACTTTGGAGTCCCATCACACTTTGGCGTACCACACCATCAGGTTTTGGCGCAGACCATCGCACTTTGGAGTCCCATCACACTTTAGAGTCCTATATATGTATAATAACCAATCAATGGTTTTTCAAAATAGTGACTTTGGGATATATAGAGAAATGAATCGAATAGTTAGTGTTAAATTTATTGATTGATTGAATATTGTTTAACGCCCTACTCGAGAATCTTTCACTCATATGGAGACGTCACCACTGCCGGTGAAGGGCTTCAAAATTTAGGCCTATGCTCGGCGCTTACGGTCTTTGAGCAGGGCGGGATCTTTATCCTGCCACACCTGCTGTGACACGGGGCCTCGGTTTTTGCGGTCTCATCCGAAGTACAAGTATTAAATGTGGATTACTGGTTAGTCAGGCATTATCCATAGGTGATTAAAATTCACACAAACAGAATCCGGATCATCATCTGATTCATCACTTTCACCACTATCTTCATCATTTGCATCTTCGCCTCTGTGGTAGGAAATGTTGCTCCTACGCAATCTCTGTGCTGTTCTCAATACAACCTGTTGAAAATTTTCCCTGTTTATGGTATTAACAGGATTAACATTTATTCTTTTGTATGAATATAGAGTAATCCCTTTGTTACTAAAAGGACACAGTTCTCTGTTTTTCTCCAACGTAACCTTTAGGTCCTTTTCCAAAGATCTAGATTTGTGTGTCGTCTTCATCTCACCGATTCCTGCTTCTTCATCAAAGTGGTGGACTAAAGATTCAATCACTGGTGCTGCTTTAGAGATTCCAACAACAGAATTTTCCGTTTTATTGAAACCAAGTCCCTTAATGAGTTCTTTCAAAAGTTTTACGTGATTCTTTTTTTCAATATATGCAGCATTTCCAAAATTTCGGCTTGAGCATCATTGAAGAGACATTATTTTGTCGAAATGCGCATCTGGTGCATCAAAATTGGTACCGTATAACTTTTAAATGCTACTTTGTTTATTCCAATACGTCCACTTTTGTTAATAAATGATGCAGCTCTCACTTTCATGAAAGGTGAAGATAACGAATAGTAATCAATCTCACAACTCTTATAAGCAATACAAAATACAAAGCTGGGCAAAGACGGACCTCTGGACATAACTGAGGTGGGATCAGATGTCGAGAGGAGTTAGCATCACTTGTCAACCGCCGTGACCCCTATATCTTGATCAGGTAAACGGAGTTATCCGTAGTCAAAATTAGTGTGCCAAAAACGGTCTAACAATCGGTATGAAACACGTTAGACAGCATTTCACCCAATAATAGGTTGTATTGGCAAACTAGATTGTTATAACGACCACATAATTTGCAAAATGCTGACTTTAAACGAGACTGTTGAAACCCCTGCACCATCAAATTGTTTGTCAGTATCCTGCCTCGATTTAAAAACTGGCAGAACAAACTCTTGCGTATCGAATCAGTTGAGAGATGTATAATAATAATAATTGGTTTTTTATATATAGCGATTTTCCAGCGTATGCTGCTTAAAGCGCTTTACAATACACTGTACATTATTACCCCGACAGACCTTATATCAATCTAGAATTTTCTCAGCTTCCTTGGAAGCATGCAGTGCAAGCTGACGTTACAGGCGCTAGAGCACTAACATCCTAACAATATCTTTCACTGTCGAAAGCCAGGTACCTCGTTTACACTTTGGTGGAGTGAGGATATTCGTGTAAAGTGCCTTTCCCAAGAACACAACGTCGGCCCTGCCGTGGCCAGGACTCGAACCCACGACCTTTCGGTCAAGAGTCTGACAGCCTAACCACTAGGCCACCGACCACACAGGTGAAAATGAAATATTGCTACATAAATATGGGAAGTTAACGATGGAGAAGCTGAAATCATCCCGTTTATCATAAAGTTGTGTTGATAGCTTGACGTTAATATCTATTTTCAATAAAATATCTAAGTATGAAGCAGAAGTGGATGACTCTGGTGTCTTTTATTTCGAATAAACGGGGATATATCGAATCGACATATGGAGGAAAATTAGTATTGTTAATAGATAAAACGTCGTCAATATATCTATATGTCGCATAGAAGGCCACAGCAAGGATTTGTTTCTTCTCACGTAGACGTTTTTTTAAAATAAAACATTTTTGGAGAGAGTAGAATTTCAGTTTTCTGAATGTAGTCAATGCCTTCTGCCATATATTTTAATAGCTGTGAGTGACAGAAAAATAAAAGAACCATAGTTTTCAAACACACATTTGTTCGAAAGATATCGCCTTCTTTTACCGCATCCATGAAATTCCAAATTAGGAAGACATACTGAAGAAAACACAGCCAGGAATTTTGAATGTCAACAATTACTTGGTCAAGCCTTGTAACAGTTACTTGTAATTTATTAAGGGTTATTTGAATTGATCTGCCAACAGTAAGCATGGTAATAGGTATTTGTATCGCGCAAATTCCATTTGGCATATCCGTTTTGAACAGGAGCTTTTACCAATATTTCACTGCTTTTATGTTAACTTTGAAGTCCAAAATCTGAGAGGACTGGTCCTCTCATACATTCTGCAAAAGAAGATACAGGTAGTGTGAAACAACATACTTTTGGCAACCTTCACTTTAATGTGGAGCATTTGCATAGGAACAAATTCTAGCTGCTTTTTCCTACTAACATTTGTTACAGCCACTCTTTTAATCCTGATGTTAAACTCGCATTAAACATAGCACAATTTCAAATATAATCTCTAACAATCTGAAATGACAAGTATATCAATATTTGTATTAGAAGTAGGTCAAATTTCCAGATCAAAGTCATAAGATCACACAACATTAGATCACGTGAAAGGTCTTGCAGTAAGGAACGTATATAATACAAAGCCCTGCCTTAAATAGTTGATGAGATATTTTAAAAGATATTTTCTACATATATCAGCATATAAAACTGAGATCCCGTATTGTGGCCCCACCCTATCCTCGGGACCATGATTTTTAACAAACTTGAATCTGCGCTATATTTGATGATTGTTGAATAAATTATTCACAATTACTAAGGAATTAAGATGTACACTAATGAATATGCCCCTATTCTTAATGTGTACCTCGAAGAAACCCTGTATTGTGTGGAAAACTTCAACTATCGTTGGAGAGAGATTGTCAAATCTTTCAAAACTGGTATGGACACCAGATCACAGCATTTTAGCCTACTGCAGTCGTTCTCGTATCAACTGGTCCCCACCAACTGGTACAATGTACCTTAATTTGAGGAGACTCCTCACCTGAAAACAATTTCATTAGAAATTGAATAAGAAGTGATATCTTCTGCACCAGCCAATTATGTATTCCGGAATTAGTCCTTCCACCTTCGAGTGTCTTTTATTTGTATGCTTGTTTCTCGTCCAGTTATCATTATTAAAGTGCGCGAATTTGTAACGTTCGCATGTGTTTGTGATTTATCCTCGATCTTATTGGCGTGGTGGCAGCGAAACATTACCCACGTTTTCAAGAAACAACAGATAAGTCACACCGTAACTGCATTGTTAACGTGGGCACCTGCGAATGGTAGGACACATTCTGTTTTCGTGCCTATATTGTGACTCGGAATCTACTTGTCATTCCATCATGGCGAGCACCCACCGTGCACCGAAACAGTGGTGCCTAACAAAGATTGAAACAGTAACTTCGTTCGAAAATTGGCGTTAGAACTTGATATATACTCTTTCTTTAGAGAAAAAGTTCGGCCCATTTCTTGTATCAGGGACCTGGTGGGAAAAAAAGAACAAAGAATACTCCGTATCGAGAATTCAGCAATGACGACGAAAATGTACCCGAGGCGAGTTGCCTTACAAAGGAGCAAAAGGTAAACATATTGGAACTAATGTTGGACCAAATAGTTAACTACTGTCTTACAACATCTAGGAATACCATTGTCAAAAATTCCACATCAATAGATCAAATCTGGCAAGCTATTCGCTTTCATTATGGCTTCCAAACCACTTGGGCTCACTTTAGAGTTTGATGCTATTCATTATGACCCAAACGAGCGTCTTGAAGATTTGTTTCTCACAGCCTTCGGAAGAATATGGGAATCACTCATCATGGTGAAACTCTAAATGACAACGAGGAGTTTAGTCCGTCCCTTGAAAATTTTGTGGTTCTAACATGATTTAGGCTTTTTTCACGCTGATCTCCTCAGGCTGGTCAAGCAAAGGTATGGAACAGAGTTACGTGCAAGAGCACTTGCTTCGATTAAGCCCGAGATTTCACCCGCCCTGGACTCGCTTCTCAACGAACTGCACACTAGGGAAGATGCCAAGTCAATGAGAGCCTCTGTCAATAGATTCCTAAAGCCTCAGTGTAGTTTAGTACAAAGTCAACAACAGTCCATGCTCGTTGTGTAATTCAGCAGGAAGACCAGACTAACACTTTCTCAGCAAATGTGCGTTCTTACCAACACAGGACCGTAACTTCATGGCCAACGCTTGATTCATATCTGAAATATATGGTCATGACGAGTTAATCATGTGTGATGAAATAGATTTTGATGAGGACCCGCAGCCTATCCCAACTAATCGTATTCAAGTAAGGCGGTCACCGTACTTTGATGTGTTCCTAGGACACCATACTGTAAGACTTACTATTAACAGTGGCTCGACAGGGAACATGATGCGGGCCTCTGCTGCTATTTACCTTAATGCTATAGTAACCCGCAGCTCACAATCAACCCATCAAGCAAACGGGTCATCATATTTCAAAGTCATAGGCGAAACAAGACTCACTTTCACTAGAGACAACCAAAAGCTACAATTTGAGTGACTTGTTGTAGAAATTCTCGACAGTGAAGTTTTAGTTGGCATACCATTGATGAAAAACAATGACATTTCTATTCGCCCTTCCCGATGTCAGGTACTCATTGGAATTACTGTGTTTACCAATACAGATTGTCACCTGTTGAAATACAGCGACACACCGTCGCTAGAAGGATCTACAAAACTATCTTTCACAAACAGAACAGCATTGCTTTCAACCCAGTCTGAGTGATCTGATATCCGTCGTAATGCTGTTCATCTGCGTCAGGGAACTCAGTCACAAATGTGCGGGATGTTAAAAGATATCTCAATGTCGCTTCAAACTCAAAGGATGGTTTGTTAATCGTTAAACATCCCTCTAGTCACCAGCTGTGTCGTCAGCCGATATTTCCATGCTCTGGACTTGGACAAAGCCATAGAATCGGTTACCAATGTGCTTCCTTACAGAGATTGCCAAAATTTTGCTTGAAACAGAGTTCCTCCGACCCACCAACAACCGTCGGCTCTTTCTTTTCTGCTGACATACTTAGACGTGAACATCAGTCTCAGATGATATTTGTCTTACGAGAAAGTGTAACTTCATATACTTTTACCAAATTGTTAAATACATAACGGCACCAGAAACTACGTGATGTCATCATTCAGCTGCTAGCCGAAGTCCACCCTCTTGATGATCCTTTTGCTGGCGTGAGAACAGATCCAGCTCCAGGATTCAAGGCCTTAGTAAATGACGACCTCCTTGCACAACACCGCAGGGCCATTGAACTTGGGCGTCCCAAAAACTTGAACAAGGACCCCGTGGCAGAGAGGGCAGTTCAGAAATTAGGGGAAGAAATACTCTGGTTTGACCCGTCAAAAAACGTAGTCTCACGTGTATCTCTTGTGTTCATCACAGCACGTCTAAATACACGAATAAGAAACAAGAGAACCGCCTGCTTGTGAAATACGGTCGCAAAGGGATCAGTTTTCGAACACTCAGATACCACTTGTGGATCAGGACCTAATCCTATCTCAGAATTATCTTCGACAGAAGAACCATCCTCATAGCGAACAAGCTAAATGTCCCTTCCATAAATCACCACGTGATCTGTATGTGGGAGATATTGTTTACGTCCTTTGTGACCTCAACAAAGCAAAGTCTCGAGACACGATACCTCGTGGTAAACATTGACTATCCCTGGTGCAACATACGTAAATTCACGGGTTCACAACAACGCCAAAATTCATATCGTGTAAAAATTTCAGAATGTTATAAGGTACTAACCGTCAATGACCCCCTGCAACTGCATAAAACAAATAAGCCAACCAATGTTTCGTCTGACGAAGAGTCCAACAATTTACATATAATCCATGGTACGCCTGCTTTATCATTCATCCCTAAAGATATATCAACTATTCCAACGCCACACGTCATATTATTAATTACCGTTGACAAATGCATAAATGATGACCAGTCTGAACCTCCAACCCATAATAATGTTTCCAGCATTCAGCAACAAAATACCGACCTGCCCTCAGACGAGAACGTGCTTCCCTTAGCCAGACCGCAACGACAACACTCAGTTCTTCAGAGATACTCTGACTTTGTGATGTACTGACAAAATGTTTTTTTCGTACTATGTTGACTATATATATGTAGCGTAAATGGGGCAGAATACTCCCCGACACCTAAAGGTAGTGTACCCAGTGAAGGTGTCTTTTCATATAGTAGTTTAGTATTACATGTGTTGTTAAACTGTTGTTCTAAGATGTAGCCTTTTAGCAGAACAAATAGGGGAAAATGGTAGCACCAGCCAATGATGTTCTCCGGAATTAGTCCTTCCACCAGCGGGCGTCTTTTATTTGTATCATTGTTTCTCGTCCGGGTATCATTATTAAAGTGCGCGAATTTGCAACGTTCGTATGTGTTTGTGATTTATCCTCGATCTTATTGGCGCTACATACCATTAGATTTGTACATAATTATATTGAAGTTTAACATACAAAGATTCGTAGCAGCTAATGTCTGCATCATCCTACCATCATCATACCATTAATAAACTCTTATTATCATTTAACGTAATGTCTGAAATCATCACGAATATCATCATATTACAATTATTCCATATTTATTATTACTGTAAACTAACTTTTATTTCTGAGCAAGCAAATTTCATGCGAAAATTGATATTATGGATATTTCTTGTTGCGAACTAGTTTTTCACCTCTTTTTAAAGTTATGATGATAATTGCCAAAATTATTCAAAACCAATCCATGGTAGACAAAATGTGAAATTGTCATCACGAATTAGAGTTGGTTTACAGTATACTTTACTTTCAACAATCATTCAAATTTTAAAACGCATGAAAGCAAATCTATTTAAATTAGTTTTCTTTAAAAACAAGGGTTAATACAAACAGCATCAAAAAATACAAACACTAACCAACAGAAGAAGGTAACCTGAACAGAACGCCAGAAGCAAAACAAATAAAGTGCACCGCCACGGCACATGATACGCCCGTCACATATTGTTAACAGTATAGATTGTACCCATTAAAACATTTTTTATATCACCTTAATTAAATGTCACAGTGACCTTAAAGTAGGATGCGACACACCTTCTACCTAAGATGCATTAGTTGACCAATTTTGGTGATTCTAGGTCTAATAGTTTTCAAGTTATGAGCCGGACAAGTTTTTGCCATGTATGGCCATATCTTCTTAATGAAAAGTCACAGTGACCTGGTTTTAATGTGCGACACACCTTCTACCCAAGATGTATCTACAGACAAAGTTTGATGATTCTAGGCCTTGTAGTATTTAAGTTACGGGTCGGACACGAAAAAGCTAACAGACGGACGGACAGACGGATATCTTCTTAATGAAAGGTCATAGTGACCTGGTTTTAATGTGCGACACACCTTCTACCCAAGATGTATCTACAGACAAAGTTTGATGATTCTAGGCCTTGTAGTATTTAAGTTACGGGTCGGACACGAAAAAGCTAACAGACGGACGGACATGAACGCCATACCATAATACGTCCCGTCTTAAGACGAGCGTATAAAAACTGTAGTCAACCTCGACCAACTCTTGTATACCAATCCTCCAATTGACTCGTGTATGAAGATAATATGTCGATGCAATTTGGGTATGAAATCTCTTTTACTTTTTTAAAGAGTATCGGCATGATGAAAGGAGTATACTTCTGTGACATTTCTTTAGATAATTCATGGAGTATGTGATCTGGAATGCACATTTTCATCCATGAGAATTGTTTAAAAAATGCAACAATTTCTCGTGCTAGGATGGTTTTCAAGCTTTCTCTGTACATTTTCTTCTCCTCTGAAGACGCCAGAAAGTTTTCAACTGTAACAACATCGGAATTTCCAATACTCCCATTATCACTGTATTTGGAAAGATCTATCCTATGAAAGGTGAAGACAACGAACATCGATGAATCTCATAACTCCTACAAGCAATACATCCTATCTGGCGTAAAGTCAGATGCATGAAAATCGTTGGCTTTCACGTTCATTCGAATTTCGTGTGTAGCAACCCTGAAATCTAAACTGTCTCAATTTATTTTACCATCCTTTCCAATTGCTAGACTGTGTACAATTTTTTTCATCACAGTATTTTTCTAACTCATCCATGAAATGTTACTTTGAACTTGTTGACAGGGTAATGTGAGCTTTATTCAGTCTCTGTAGTAGCTAATTAAAAAAGAACATTAAAAGAATTAGCCTTTTATTTGAAAGACAAATGAGAAGCATATGCTTTATATATGGATTAAATTAAAAGACACGCATTTAAATGAACAACTCAGCAATATATACTCACTGCATTACGGTCGACAGGGGATGCTTATTTCTCCTAGGCACCTGATCCCACCTCTGGTGTGTCCAGGGGTCCGTGTTTGCCCAACTATCTATTTTGTATTGCTTATAGGAGTTATGAGATTGATCACTGTTCGTTATCTTCACCTTTCATCATCAGCATGACTTCTAATCACAAGCGCCGTGTACACCCTTTGAATTGCAGAAGATTGTTTGTTTCTAGCCTGCATTATCATTGTATACATGGTAGCCATTGTCACTCTCTCATAAGATCTTAGTTCACTTTTCCCCTGAATATTCAAGAGAGTCGTCAAATAAAAAAGGAATTTTTGTTTGTAATTCTCCCAGAGCCTTCTCGAAAATAAAACCATTCAATAACTCACATGGATTCTTCTCTTGTAAAACAGTTTCACCTTTTTGATTAATTTCACTCAGAGAACTATCCAGTTTTATGAAAAATGTCTGAAGATGCTCAGTATCACGGTATCCATCATTTGCTGAGTTTTCTGATTCAAAGCACTCAATGTCAGATATATCTAGTCTATTTTGTTGAATTTATGCATAGTTTTCAAACAGATTTTGCTATTTGTTCCGCTACAGAAATCCTTTGACATTTATTGGGTTTTCTCGCCCTTTCTGGTGTTGCTACTAATAATCATCTTCTTTCGTATGTTTTTACAAAAATTTCTATAATTCAATGAGACATTTTCTCTAAATGTAGCATAGTTTGACACAGTTTTATAACATTTTTCACAAATCAACAACTCACTACCAGTGTTCTCAAAATCTAACTAATTGATGCCTATAGTGTTTTCTAATATTTCAACAAATTGTTGTCTTCTAGATTTGTTCCCAAAGATACTAATCAGTCTGGTTGGCAATCCAGTGCAGGTGATACAATATTTTGGGACTATTGTCTTCGCTGGAGTGTTTGTTTCTTTATCCATACTGAAACAAATAATTTCAAAAATATGCTTTATTTGATAAATTTATATCACAAAAGGTGACATCATTAGCATTTTGCATAGGCCTTTACACGAAAATCAGGAAAGTATTTAAAAAAGTCGGACTACTTAATAAATAGAAATCTGTCCATAGGACATAAATGCCCCGCCCAATTTGACAATTATGAAAAAAAAAAGAAGAATTTATTGATACCTTTCACGGCCCAATATTCTGCCCCATTCACAATGAAAAATAGATTGAATTTTTCCATTTTGTTAACAAAATTAAGATATTGAACTTTTTAAAAAGAAAATTATGCAGATTAAGGACCTATGCGATGGTGCAGAAGCACAATAACGCCAGTTTTTAAATGGGGGATGTTTGAGAAACATATGTAACGGGGACATCTGTAACAGTCCCCGTTACAGTCAGAACAAGTCTGATAAGTATCGCAATTGTCAAGTTACATTTAACATTTCTACGTTCAACCCAATTAACATTTACATTGAACGAATGGTGCATTTCGTACTTACAAATAGAGCTACAGGGATAGAATTCTAACCCCGTTGACTTTCCGTCTGAATTATGCTTGCAGTGATGCTTGATTGCCTAGAGAAGATTTTGCTAGATCATGCATGCATCTGAAATTCATGTAGGACAGCTGCATCACATGTAGAAATTAATACTGAACATTAATGACTAAGGGAGGGCATAGATAAAAATACACACCGCGTTCCATGCCTCTGGAAAAACGTATGCCCATGATAAGATCTCCTGAAAGTACATTTTGTGGGATAACCAAAAACACTTGAAATTCTTCGCCTCAAATGTAACATATGGTGAATTTTGATGAAAAGTCAGAAAAATTTACGTCATTAGTTTGTCGGAAAATTAAACATCCATAAGTTTACACTATATTTTAAGTTTATTGTAATATTACCTGGTGAAGTTCAGGGGGGTTATGGCGATGAAAATCCTCAATTTCATTTTCGTTTTTTCTTTGGGATGTATCACCGCTAAAGGTAAAATATTCAAATAATAAGAAAGTCATGTATGTCATCAGATCTAAAATTTAATCCTATTTAACCCATGGTACCAATTTTAGAATTAATTGTACACGTAATTGAAATTCTGCATATATTTCAATAACAATGCATTGAATTCTGTAAACGTGGAAAGATGATGGGTGAACTTGGCGAACAATAAGCCTATTCATGATTGGGCATAGGTCGCTAATCGGGAGTTTAAAATCCCCATTAAGGGTATCTGTAGGCTCAATAGATACAGTACCATACTAAAACGTTGTCCAAAATACATGTATCTAGAATTAAAACAAATATATAGATCATACTTCAAAGAAGGATATTTAATCAAAATCATCATCAGAATTTGTTTCACAGGCAGCATCATGTATATCAGACATTAAGCGGTTTTTAACACACACATAAATACACTGATGCCTGGCGTACCTAAGGTACCAAATGGCATTACATATATGCTCGCAACATCCAACAATATGTTCTCCTTATTTCCATTGACATATTAACTGATGTGAATGAGAAACCTCACATGTTTTGGGGTGTAAATCAATTGTGGAATAGTGTTTTCTGTATGGTGTAGTATTAATGCTTGATTTGGATTCAGTTCCCCCCCAACAAATGTTTTTGAACAGCATTTACAACCTACTGATACTAATATACTGAATATGATAAAGGCATCAGTTCTCGCCTGTTTTGGTACAACTTTGAGGCTTGTTTTACAGAACGCGCATTTCCTGTTAGATTTCCCAGCAAATATAAATGGGGCAGAAACAGACATTTGATGTGTTTTTGTACTGAACTGTTGTTCACTGTGCCTTTTAGACAGTCTGTGCACCAGTTGGTTGCATATTTGGCTTTTGTCATGATCTCTTCAATTAACAACAACATCCATATTTTACAGGAGGCCTTATACTTGTTTAAATTTATTCACTAGCTGCATGTTGGAATCTATTACCTGTGATCGTCATTAAGACTGCATAAACTTAGCATAAAATGTCAGAGACAAATAATTCTGGGAAGTCTATTCATTAATAAGAAAACAAATAGGTAGGAAAAATTGGTACTCGAACCACAGATATGCAATCTTGGCTTGTCCAAAAACGTCAGTGAGACTGCCGCTATACCACCTCGACTATCCATCCCATGAAGAATTTCCGAATTTCAAGCTATCTAAAGTCACCCGTCATGGACATAGAAAATTTCTTGATAATACGACAAAAGTTATACACATGAAGTAAGTTTTTTCATATAGTGGGCCAAGTCTCCATACTTTTATTTACAAAACATATTACTCCTGAACATGTACTAACATATTTTGCATAGTTCACAATAGAGACTTGGCCCACTCCATATAAAAATCTGCTTGGAAAAGTCAAATTTACTGTTATTCTGTGCGTTTTTCGCGGATAGGTGATTTTAAGTAGGATTGTTTCAACGTTCCTTTGAAATGGGCACATCGAAAAAGTATTTTTGGAAACTATGAATTGATTGTTTAAACTAGAATGCAATTTTTTCTTTTTCTGGAGAGTTTCAATTTTAACTTTGATATTTGTCCCTCTGTGGGTTCTCGGCTCGATAAAGCCACCCATCTTCAAATTTATGCACGAGGTTACTTACTCTATAGATACGTGATTACAAGATTTTCGTGTAATCTTCCCCGCACGTACTACATTTGTATTTCGTATTGATGTTACTGACATTGCGTAATTAAACCCTATACGTAAAATATGCTTCATTGACAACAGGAGGACAATAGAATTTTTATTGAAAGTGTGGTTCTTTTGACTATCTTTGCGCATAGAACAATAGTCTCAATTGAACATGCTTGATGTAAGTCATAGTTTGTGATTTACTATAAAATTTGTTAAGAAGCGTTTGAACTCTAGTTCAGAATAGGATTTTAAAACACGCAACACATTTACAACAGAGCGATGCTAAATGTACTTAGAAATCTGATTGAATTATTTGTATAATGTTATTCTAAAAGCGTCAGGTATTAATCAATTGGCATACTTTCCTTTTTTACACAACTGTGTATTCTTTTTGCCTTTTGTATATTAAAGCCAAACGATAAATTGAGAAAAATTATCAAGATTTCAGCTTTAATAAAGCGCAAGTTTAAAATCGATGCCAAAAATTGTAAAAAAAAAAAAAATAAAAAAAAAAAAAAATAAAAAAATGAAAGAAGAATTTGTATTTCATTTGAGAAGGTGATGAACACTTTTTGTCACGAGTTCGTCGTATCATCGGAGGCACTCCCCTTCAGGACGGCGAAGCGCCTTATCTCACCTTTGTGGCTGGTTACAGCACTACACAAACTCGTGGAAGGCGGAGTATATTTCGTTCATTTGACCGAAGGACAACGACAACAACAACAACAACAACGAGTAAACCCGACCCGGACCCTACAGAACCTTTTGTAGTACCAAGTCAATTTTGTACAGGAAGTCTTGTTAATGAACGATGGGCATTGACAGCCGCTCATTGCTTTGATGGGACAACTGCGTAAGTAGTATAACGATTGTGATTGAGAACTTAAAAGACACATCGCAAGTTTCCAAAATATACAAAATTATATGTATTTTGTCTTTCTTGTGCTTATAGCAATTCATTCTAATAGTTCGTTTGCCGAATATTGCGAGTCTTATATGTTTTAGCCAGTATACGTAGTGCATACAAATAGCGATGTAAATACCAAAACGTAGCGAGGAAAGCAAGTATGAAATCGGCAATTGCTAGTAAATAATGTTTACATTGGTCGCTGTCTATAGCTAAATACTATTTAGTTATGTTATTCCTTTTAACATCTGTAACTAGCGATGTTTTTTTTTTTTATTATTTTAAAAATATAAACAGTGCAATTATCATTAAAATTATTTTTGGATTAGCATACATGCCACCTTTTAAAAATGGCCATGGGGGATTTTGCGCACTACGACCTTTTTGCAACGCTTTAAATTCGCGACATTTTGTCTTTTCAAAGAAAATATTTTAATCTAAACATTGTACATGTATCATAAATAAACACATCAAGTGTGTTTGGCCATTAACTTCAACAAAACTTTTTAAAAACACAATTTGGAAGATACATAATTATGTTATTAAAATCATCAACTATTCAGCATCAAGTTAAAGATAAACTAACGTATCCCCTCCAACAATAAGTTACATACATATTATCAAATGATACCCAAAGTTGCATCCTTTTACACCATAACATGATTGGACTATATATCAAAATTTAAATCAGTTCAGTTCAGTTTATTTTCGCCCAAATCATAATTACAAAAACGATCATGATTCGATATCGACACAATATAGCCAGTAAAGGTAGGTGATTACCAGAGTGGCACTTATCGATACGATATCGACACAATATAGCCAGTAAAGGTAGGTGATTACCAGAGTGGCACTTATCGATACGATATCGACACAATATAGCCAGTAAAGGTAGGTGATTACCAGAGTGGCACTTATCGATACGATATCGACACAATATAGCCAGTAAAGGTAGGTGATTACCAGAGTGGCACTTATCGATACGATGTCGAGTTTGCGTTGTTGATATCGAACACGTATCTACATCGTGTCTTGGACCTCAGACCCAAAAGCAAAGATTGGTGCAATCTTTGCACCAATTAAGGTTGACATGATTTTGTGTCATGTAGTTTTATCTCTCTATAATGAATAAACATCTGACGTGCGTACCATATGCCCTGTCGGTGCACTTTATTTTCCTTAATAGTAATATATACATGTAGTGACAATAATTACCGATTTAATACATGTACCACTAAGCGAGCAGCCCTAACCAGCAGCCAATAGGGCCTGTAGCAACCATTAGAGATTAAAAATCCACTAATAATAAATTGCATCATTCCCCTAGTAACCTTCGACTTTTTTCAATTTGGAATTAATTGTATTTTAAAATTTCATACTTGATAATTGTCTCTTTTTGATTGGTTAGACCAACTCGCTTTAGAATCATTGAATAATAGTCTGATATTTTTATAGCGACATTTGTCAATACCTTGTCTGCGGTTATGATATCACCAACTCTTGAGTCTGTGAAGATGTTCAGTTGCTTATAAAACATTTGGTCACCTGCGCAAATAAAGAGTACACCCCTCTCTTTCTCTCTGTATATAGTTAGTAAGTATTCTAAACAAGAGCTCCGCTGGGTATCCCGCGGGGTGTCCCCTCGCATTGAGTGTCTACAAGCTTTTTATTAGCTGCAATAATGTAGCCCTATCCAATTTTTTTTATTCTGACGTTTTCGGGATAGGGCTACAATTCCATAGGATCTCCGTAATGGTGCAAAATAATTTTATGAATAACCGATAATAAACTCTGTGTATTAGTCCCAAATGTTGTTTACACCGAAAGGAGTACCAACTTTGTGCTCGGGTATGTCTAATAAAGGTGTTTTTCATTAAATATAATGTACAGCATGCAAAATTCTTCGTCTGCTCCGCCATGCTTGTTATCGCGAGATCTCGTAGGTGGATCTAATGAAAGGCCTAAACATTGACAATCAGCGCGAAAATGTAGTTACTCGAGCCACTTCGACAAAGAAAGGAAAATCATATTGTTGCAGAAAGAATTTACACTCTGCTGTTCGGTTTTTAACTTGATATTAAATTCAAACCTTTTCAATACCGACGAAATAGATTTCGCCTCCATACTTGTCCATTGATGTAAATACTACCTTATATGGCATATGCAAATGACTTGACAACCGGAAGTTGAAACTTCAGTACATCAAACATGGCGCACAAATATGAATCGAGAAATTGGAATTTATCGAAATTGTTGAAAACGGTAGAATAGAGCCTCACAAATCTAAAGTTGCAGGTTGTAAATTTATATATTGACTAAGAAACATAGAATATCATTTTATTTACGTAAAGAAAGTCAGGAAATGTTTAGAATGAGCGCAAATGTTGCGGGAGTGAATCACTCCCGCATTTGCACCATTACGGAGATCCTAAGGAGTTGTAGCCCTCTCCCAAAAAAAAAAAAAAAATCAGAGAGGGCTACATTATTGCAGCTAGCTTTTTATATGAAGTCCAGTAGTAACCTCAATTGTCGTATTTTGCCTTGTGTGCAGTTGACGATCTGCTTGTGGAGCTAAAGGACTTTAAACTCGAGCCACCCACTGAAGCAGGCAGACCGTGACGGGTCAACACCTTACTGACCAATCACTGCCCGGCTTGAGGCAGGCGGTAGCTGACCATTAGGACTATGATGGTCCCTCCCACCGTCGAAGACAACCCGTACTGTCCAACCCTACGCCAGTCGAGCAAGGACTTATAACTCTTGTCTTGGCAACTGTGTATGGGGACCTTGTGCTGGCCAGACGGGTCCCCCCCCCCTCTACCGCACTGTCGAGTTCCAAGGGAATGCGGGGCATTACTCCTCCTAGGCACCTGATCCCACCTCTGGTGTGTCCAGGGATCCGTATTTGTCCAACTATCTATTTTGTATTGCTTGTAGGAGTTATGAGATTGATCACTGTTTGTTATCTTCACCTTTCATATGGAATCGGCTAGGCTGAAGGAGTTGACAGAAGGGCGACTAGTAGTTGATCCGACTGCCTTTGGTGCTCCAATCCGGATTTTTGTATGGTTTACTCCTTAGCCTATCCTTCTCACAAAGGCAGTGGAGTGGCCGGGCATGATTGCTGGATGATCGGGCGACAATGGATCCAGGGTCTATAACGCGTCAAGACTGTCCTGCAATCCTGGGTTTCTGCCAAGGCTGTCGAGCTCCATCTGCCCGGGTTTTGACATTAGATATTTCTTTCTCCTAGGTAGGTTTACAACGAGGGTTGAATGCGCAGTCTACCTGGCTCAGTTATACCGCCAAGATCGGTCGAACCCATAACAATCTTTGTGAGAACAAGGGGTGCCACGGGAAGGTGGAGCTATGGACACAACATTCCATCCTGGCAAGCCATAATGGTTACACAGCGATCACTACGCCTGGAAAAGAGAGATGGTGTTTCGCGTCACTTTCCATTTGTGAGCTGGACCAGCCCAGACCCCACACTGCTATTAATTAGCACAGTTTCAATGTTACTGATTCAATGCAAATAAAATTAACTTTTTAAATACACTACCGATTCGCGCGACATGTAAGAAGCCATGCGTATTAAAACAGCTAATTATAATTAGATCGGTAGATCGGTTACTGAATACAGCTAATTGTAATTAGATCGGTTACTGAATACAGCTAATTGTAATCGGTTACTGAATACAGCTAATTGTAATTAGATCGGTTACTGAATACAGCTAATTGTAATTAGATCGGTTACTGAATACAGCTAATTATAATTAGATCGGTTACTGAATACAGCTAATTATAATTAGATTGGTTACTGAATACAGCTAATTGTAATTAGATCGGTTACTGAATACAGGTAATTATAATTAGATCGGTTACTGAATACAGCTAATTGTAATTAGATCGGTTACTGAATACATATTGGTGTACGTTATTCATCTTACATGTACCGATTTAATTTGCTACATGTACACGTATACAGTACTAATGGTCTCTATAAAATACTCAGACTTTTTTTTTTACAGCTGAAAGTTTCTTTTCAGTATATTTTCAATATATAAGACATAGTATAGTATGTGCTAATGGTTTAGCGGCAAACCATCCTTGTCCATTTCTAACGTGCCAAAATTTTAAAAACGCGGGTAATGTTTTTTATCTTTCTATGATTACTTTGTATCTAATATACTTTTGCTTGGAAACATGAAAGGGTTTAAGATTATGTTATAGATTTGAAAATTTCATCCTAAATCATTCTCCATTAGTGCATCCTGGTTCTGTACAGTAATGATATTAGCAAGTACGAAAAACACCCCCCCCCCCAAAGAAAAAAACTAAACAACAACAACAAACAAAGAGTTGAGGCGCCAATATTTTGTGTCATTTTTAAAAAGTATCTGGCCAATCGTTCGATATCACAATTACTTAAATGCAAGCTTTATTGTTTTCTCAATTCTTGTTATCTTTTTAGAACAGGTAGTAGTTTCAGGGATCCATCATTGTGGAGGTTAAAGTTAGGAACAGTTAATTTAAAGGTTAGTAAAACTAAAATCACGTTGAAGCGACGTTTTAACGCCACGGCCGAGAAAGATCAGCAACTATCTATCACTGAAACAAATAGCTCTACCACTCGGTGTCATTAATTCAGATCTGGAGTTTAATGCATTGTCTTCATATCCTTAATATACCTTATGGAAACTTTCTTTTTTTATCAAATAATACGCCAAGGAACATGGTTTTATCAATTAAAGATTACATATAGGAACCCTATGCTAGCGTCTTAACGATCATCGCTTATACTTTTTCAGCAATCAGGGGGTAGAAAAACATGGATAGATAAGCTATTGTGGTTCAGAAAAGCTGCTACCCAGACGAGTCAGTACGTAGGGATAGATAGAATTATCATACACCCAGGATACAATGCAGGTAGGATTCAGAAAGGCGTTGGAGGGGTGTTAGCTCAGGGAATGGCAATCATCTTATTAGTACGTGCATTCTTGAGTTAACGATGATATACAAGTTATTGTAAGAAATACCTTGTAGCACGTATACTCATAAGATAGACTGCCACATTAGATGCAGCCGCATTCAAAAACCTTTTTGCTGCTGTTACCTTTAAAGAATGAGGAGAAATAGCGCTTCGATTCGGCCCCTTTCTCCGTGGTCAACAAAACCAATGCTACTGTACAAAAGTTAAACTTTTATACAAAGGCACCACAGACGATTATTTTTGAATAGTTTTAATATAACCCTTTTGGGTTTTTTTCTGTCATGAGAAATGCCGAAAAAGCGACTGATTTTAAAACGCTATAACAAGCATTTTCATCTTTCACTCCACGAATAACAATTAACAAGGTGGGCAGGTCTAAATACGAAGGACAACATTCAATTTAGGATTATGAATAGAGCGTTTGCAAAACACGTGATATTATTTATTCGATCATTTTAAATTGTGTTAGAATCCTGATATTTTGTTTATTAAATGGAAGCTATGCATGGTTTTCACTGAATATACGAGGGCTGTTTGATATGTAATGTGTATTGTACCACAGTGCGAAATCGCTTTGCACGATTTCGTGAATGATGATACTCTTGAATAGCTCTATTCAATACCTTTCCAACATAGTTCTAAAGTTATAGTCATTTCAATAGAGCCAGTCGTTGACCACTGTTGTAAAAATGGTTGGGAAAAGGGTTGAGAATATTGAAGAAATTAGAGATTATATAAAAGTTCGCACAAAACTCGTCCATTCGGTAATGCAGATTTTTACTGAATTGAGGGAAATTTATGGATCTGATAAGGTACTAGTATATTATGAGACAGTTCGTAGGTGGAGAAAGACATTTCTGACTGGCACAGAGTCCGTCAAAGATGCAGCAAAATCTGGTCGACCTGTGACTGTAACAGGCAAGGCAAATGTCTTAAAAGTCAGGGAAATAATTGAAAGTGATGACAGATACACGATTCGTGATATTGCCAAAGCTGTTGGCATATCGCTATCGCGGATGCATTTCATTTTGAAGCGTATTTTTAAAGTACGAAAGATTTCTGCCAGATGGATACCGGATATATTGACATATGACTAAAAACGGGTACGAGTACAAACCGCTAAGCAATTGCTCAAAATGTTTCCCAAATTCAGTCAAAGACAATTTGCAAACTTTGTTACTGATGACAAAACATGGGTTCACTATTTCGAACCAGTAAGAAAATTTGGAAACAAAATATGGCTAACTAAACACGGTAGAAGGCCTGTACCAAAAGAACCATGAGCACAAAGAAGGTTCTTTATAGCATATTCTTCTCATCTGATACAAATTCCGGTGCCGAAGGGCAAAAGTAATACAGGTCGGTATTACCGAGATGTTATACTAAAAAAAATCTAGAAATATGATCATAAACGACGCCCTGTGTCAGGATTTAGGCATGTTCGTCGACTTCATGATAATGCTCCATCACATACATCTGAGCTTGTGAAGCAATTTTGAAGTCGAAGAAGGTTACCGTCTTGCCACAGCCACCGTACTCTTTAGATCTAGCCCCATGCGACTTTTTCCTTTTTCCAAAACTTAAAAAGTTCTTATCTGGTCATTGTTACAAGTCCCGACAAACCCATGGCTCAGCCATCAGTCAGTGCCTCAGAAATCTACCTAAATCAGCATACTGTGACGCATTTCAGAAATGGATTCAGAGATTGAAATTATCATATGTATTTCAAACTGCGGAGAATACTTTGAAGGGATGTAATGTTCATGTCACTATTTGAGTCAAATGTTTTTGAGATATCGAACAATACACATTACATATCGAACAGCCCTCGTATATGCTGCATGAGTGATAGATATTTTTTTTAAATGCATGTCATTTATTTGTTGTGATACTAAATACATACATATGGTACAAACTCTCTACACCATCGTCTGTAGACACTGTTTCTCAATTCAGTATATCATTCTTGTTAACAATGTAGATTATAACTATGTTATCAGGTGATAACTCAGAAAACCACACCGGTCACAAGGTTTATTTTATCACAATCAGAATAACATCATCCAAAGACTATCAAGAGATTATCCAAAGATTCTACAAGTAATAACAAACATTTTGACATGAACACATTACAGATGACACACGACATAAAATCACGGACAGACATGACAAAGAAATAATTCAAATAGAATCGTCTTTTCTTCATCAAATCACATCATTAGGGATAACATTATAAATAATCAAATTTTACTTAATATATTAAAACTAAGAACCTGTCCAGAACACACATGTGTAATGGCGAGACAAACATACATGTACCAAACACCACTTAAACAATAAATAACACACTCTTGCCAAATATTTGGTATTAGAATCCGAATGGATCTATATGCACATGTAGGTCTGGTGTATATCTATTAATTAATTCAAACATGTATATTACTCAGATTTCTGAAGCAATACACTCATTATGAAATAAATAGAAATAAAATAATAATACTACTCTTACACTCACTCACTCTATGCATAAATTCTTTGACATAATTAGTAACTGACCTGATTAGTAGATTATACTAGTCTGTAAGTCCAAATGTCCAAAGTTTTTAACTGAAGTATAGTTAACACAACTGCCCAATTCAATTTCTAAATTCAAAATTCGAAATTAAAAAGTTTTGATGATATATAAACACGGCCTACATGACATTTCCAGACTGTAAAGTATGGGCGGGGCCAAATTCCCGAGAATGTTAGTTAATGAGGAAACCCCAAGCTTAAACTCGGAGGTATGTCTGTGCCGAATGTATGCACCGTGTATTATCTAAATGATAATGAGGGGAATCATGTAAATTTCAAGATGAAACGAATAAATTTATTTTTATGAATATATTGGGGGCCGTTAGTGTATGGTTATTTCACTTCATCCTTTCTCAAATAATGATTTAAGAAATAAAGTATACGTTTTCGTGGATGATGCAAAATAACCTCCGATGTTTTGAAATATTAAAACTGAGGCGTCAGCAGATATTTTTATATTTCAGATGATGTTTTGAGAGATGTATTGATAATCTATTGATTAATGTGTATGTATTAGAGAATAATGAACGTGGCATTTCTTTGATGTCTGCAATAATCGTGGTAGAATATACATTCATATGTTTAAAAGAATTCTTACTGTTGACTCAGATGCAACCGAAGGTAAAAATGATATTGCCATCGTTCAACTTAAAGAGGCGGTATCTTACGGACCAAATATTCAGGAAATCAAACTCAACTCGGACAGCAATTATCCTCAGGACGGTACAATATGCAAAGCGCAAGGATGGGGCTGTACAAGCAATAGTAAATTCCATATCTATTCAACTTATGAAATGCATTTGATGTTATTGATCACGCTTAAAAGAGCATTTGTTATCGACTGTCATTATTTCTTTCACGAATTATAGATGGACCAGGGAGCGACGTAGCGCTCACTGTCGACCTTCCTATATTTGATTCCGAAGAGTGTGGTGAAGTATTCGATATGACGTACATTCTGTGTGCTGGTGCCTACAATCAAAACAAAGGGATATGTTCTGTAAGAGGTTTTGGTTTATAACATTTTATAAGTGTACAAAAAGTATATCATTTGTGAGGGTTTCTAGAAGTATGTTCTGTCAAGAGTTCTATGTATATATCAAAATCGACCAGATCGATACTGTATAGAAGGATCAGAATGGACCACATGATACTGTATGGACAGATCAGAATGGGATAATAAATACTGTATGGACAGATCAGAAATGACCTGAATAGATGAATACCGTCTTGACAGATCAGAATGAACTATATCGATACTGTCTAAATAGATCAGAATGCATTATATAGATATTCTCTGGACAGAGCAGAACATCACCTGAGCTGAATTCTAAATTATTAAACAGGTTTTTTTATTGTTTGACCGCCATCTCTCTGTATCTCAGATCTCCTCTTTGATTTCCATATTTTCGGATTATTCTTAAGAACCACTATGCCATTTTCAACCAACCGGATAATACAAAGTATCCTTGTGAAAAAGGGATTTAAATTGTTTCAAATAAAGAGTCACACTCCTCTGAAGGGAAGATGATTAGGTAAAAGTGAAATTCGGGTTGAGTGAACATAAAAGGTCCAGAAGTGTGAAATTATTCTTCTCTAATGAAAATCCGTGTTTGTTCAAACCACGGGGTCATGGCAGGAATGCCTATTGAAGTTTGAGGCTTGTCATAAGAATATATCATAATTTTTTTTTTTTTAAATTGTCTTCTCAAAACCCATGCAATTTCTCAAATTATTACGCAAATATGCTCATGCAGAGCATAGATTAAAGTTGTTCACACCTGGAATATGAGGCATGGGCGGATCCAGTCATGTCCAACTCTTCTATAGGCGTACACTCCATTCTCCCCATCCTCATGCATTACAACACTAGTGGAAATAATTCATTGTGAGAAATTCGTGTTATACTAGTCAGTTCTTTTATTTGTTTTACGTCCCATCAAAAATATGAAACTCATATTGAGACGTAATCACCGCATCTTTTTATGCCCTCTCTTCGTACAAGGAGGGGTATATTGCTTTGCACATGTCCGTCTGTCAGTATGCCAGTCTATCTCATCTTGTGCAAAGGATAACGGTAGAATTAATTTCCTCACAAGACTTAATACTTAGTAGGCACACCAGTGTGTAAATGACCTCTATTGCTCGACAACATGGTGATGCCAAATATGCCCCCGCAAATATAATTAGAAAGAGATCATTAGAATTATTCGACTCTGCAAAATTCCATATTGATTTAGTAAGTTACACGTACATGTAACCATCTAATATTGAACTCTCTTTGGTAGGGCGACAGCGGGGGACCTCTTATATGTGAGCGAGATGGAGAATCCGTACAGGTTGGAGTTACTGTTCTGGCCAATGCCATGGATCCGGGAAACAACCCCGGAGTGTTTGTGCGTGTGTCTGCATATTTAGATTGGATAAAGAGCTATACCAATATATAACAAGATACCGAAGTACATCTGCTGATTGATAACAACCAAGAAGCAATTGCTGAAATAAGCGAATCTGTAATTAAAACTTGTTACTACTAATAAGATTACATTAAATTGTACAAATGACAATGTTCAATGTTTTCATTAGTTATTTGTAAAGAAAGTGGGCGCATTAGATGTGGTTTCGGCAGAAATCTGGGCACACAAGAACTGCAGATTCCATGGATGATTTGTGATTATTCTTCAAATTATTATCATTATTTGGGTTCTTTGGAAATTTAAAATGAGTAAATGTATCTTGAAATAGTGCTGGTTTTAACAGAATATATGTCCAAATATAGCAATACGACGAATATGACGGGAAAAACCCTCTCATAATTTACACCCGTTTTTAATTGAGTCAGTTGTTTCTGGGACATTTCTCCCTGAATTTGAAACTTGTAATGAGTGTACTGCTTCCTTTAAAAAAATGGAAAGATGACCCAGAAATAAGAAAATGTGTACTTTTCTGATCTTTTTTTTCTTCTCTCCATTGGGTACTACAAAATGCGCAAAGTCCAAACATACGACACTAATGTATCAAATATTATCTTAAACTTTTTAAAATATCTGTTTCAAAAACTGAAACGTAGAGTATTTTGAATTTGAATCCTGCTGGGGTTATCTTTTCTTAACTCACCTGAGCCGAAGGCTCAAGTGAGTTTGTCAAAATTTGTTCGACGTCTGCTGTCCTCGACGGTGGCGTTAACCTTTTTGGTAAAATCGAAGGGTGGGACCACAATAAGGGATAGCAGTTTTACATGCTGCTATACGAGTATTGGGGAAATCTACTCAAGAAGTACTGGGTCAGAAAAGTGAAAATTTACACGAAAGCTTCCTAGCATAGAGTAGATTAAAGTTTGTTCAAATGATGGCCCCAGGGGAAGGTTAGGCCACAATATAGGCTGATATATAGGAAACACCTTTTTCTAAAACACCTGAGCCAGAAAAGTTGAAATATACACGCACATGAATGCCTTTTGACAAATTCTGCAGTGCCTAGATATAGACAATCTTATAATTTGTCCACTTCCGTGTTCTTGTTCTTCGTCTTCTTTCAACTATTGTCCAGCTGGACATGTCATTACTGGCGATGTTGATATAGTTGAAAATGAGGATCTCAAATCACTTATTCTGAAAGGTCCGAAATACAGAGAACGTCGGTCTTTCAATTTGCGACAAAACTTCATCTCTATTATGGATTCTGTCAAAGATTTTGCCAGACGATGGGCTAAATATGAAAATAAAATTGATACATTGTCAGAATGGATTAAAAGTATAAGAGGAATATTAAAATAACGCATTAGACACATCAAAACAAAAGTACGTACCATCTATCCTCCTTGATTTAGTAAAGCAGAAGTGATAACAGAATTAGATAGGTTACATGAGGATTATGTTTTGGTTCCAGCTGACAAAGCTTGTAACAACATTGTCTTTGTTTTTAAGGCTCATTATTGCAACTGTATTTTAAACGAGCTTGGCATTGATTCCACTTTTGGTAATTGCACTTAGATGTATACTCCAACTGTCCTTTGAAAGATGATTTTTTCAAAACCAAGCTTCAGTTTTAGACACACTTAATATACCAGCCAATGGGGTGAATGAAAATGAGTTCACGTATCTAGAGCTCATAAAAACTTTTACAAAGATACATTGCTGGATCCAGTAAGTGTTCTACCGGGCTTCTATCTTTGCTCCTAACGAAAATATTAACAGCTATGAAGGAGAAACTTCAAACGTACTATGCCAGAAGTGGTGTATATCAAATGTGGATTCTAAAAAATTCTTAAGAACTTTTTAGTAAACTTGAAATCACAAAACTTTTCTCAAATCAACATCAAAACGTGACTTTTTCAACACTTTACACGACCAATCCTCACGATAAATCAAAGACTAGACTTGTTGACATCATAGACAGTTTTTTTTTCAATATGGAAAACGGAAATATTCCTATCTAGTGATCAGTCATCCAAAAATCACTTTGTTAAACACCACTCTGATTGCACACACACGTACTCTGAAGTTGAAATTAAAAATATGCTGGAGTTCCTCGCTGACATTATCTTCGTATTCTTTGGTGATCAGGTCTTCCAACATTCTGTTGGAATTCCTATGGGCACGAATTTTGCTCCTGTTTATATATTCATATGAAGCAGAATTTATTCAAAAACTTCTACGTGAGAAGAAAGAATATTTTGCTGTGGCCCTCAATGCGACATTTAGATATATCGACAACGTTGTAACTATTAACATTTTTCACTCATACATCAATTTGATATATCCCTGTGAACTCCAAATAAAAGACACCAGAGTCGTCCACTTCTCACTCAGCTTCATACTTAGATATTTTATTGAAAATACATGTAGATATGAACGGCAAACTAACAACTCCACTTTCTGATAAAAGGGATGATTTCAGCTTCTCCATCGTCAACTTCCCATATTCATGTAGCAATAATCCATTACTAGTATCACCTTTTGCAATATTCCATTATGGTGTTTAAAACTCTCAACTGATTCGATAAGCAAGAGCTTGATCTGCGTATAATCAGTTTTTAAATCGAAGCAGGCTACAGAGAAACAAGTTGATGGTGCAGGGGTTTCAACAGTCTCGTTTAATTAAAGTCAGCATTTCACAAATTGTATGGTCGTTATAACGATCTAGTTTGCTACTACAACCCATCATTGGGTCAAATGCTGTCTGACGTGTTTCATACTGATCTCCGTAACGTGTATTGTATTAAGTCCGATGCAGACTTGCTCGTTTCAAGTATCAAACCCAGTCATCGTCTAAATACACTATCACAGGTATGCCACGTGATCTCCAGTATTTCAATAACACTCTTGATCTTACAACCTTTGTAAAATATGCCCTGCTGAGGACAAACCAAATGGTAACACGTTAAATTAAAAAAATCTGCTTTTATTACTATATTTCCATGAAAAACATATATTGATATTTATGAAAATATGGATATACATCAATATGATGAAAACCGATTTTAGATCGAACTTTCTGATACACATGTCCCTGCCTTGCTTCGCATATTGTAAAGCTTTGCTCACATCGTCCAATTCAGCTTTTTGTTTTTCTACGAACTGATCGCATTTAATCATAGTATCAAAATTGTTCAGCATCTCATAAACCGCACTATCGTCAACAGACAGGGGTAGGCCATTGATCGGGTCTTTGGGATATTTTGCACCTGTTAAGTACAGGTTCGAGTCAAAGATCTGAACGGAAATCTTCCGAATTTCAAACCAAGTAATTCTGATCGACGTTCCGTACACGCGAGATACACTCGCCATAGATATCTCTCCAATTGAATACAATATATTTTATCCCCAACATTTTCACAAATCGCTTCAGTTAGTAAATCTGTGATCTTTTTATTCTAATCATTTAGTCGATATGTAAATGACTATCCAGATTGCTTACAATACTCTGCAGCCCACATGTATGCGGATGATACAACTCGATGTCTTGGATAAAAGTAAAAATGTTATAGAAAACAAATTACATAGAGATCTTAAAGGGAACGTAGGGTCAAAAATCAAATTTTGATATGTGAAAACTGGTATCATGCAGACAACAAAATCTAGCATAGAAAAAATAATTGCTGCTGATAACAAGATTTAATCTGTCATTTACACTGAAAACTGAGCTGAATGGGAGAATCTCTTATCATGGCGGCTGATGACGTGTATGCGGCAATTCATTACAACTGCTGTGCCTAGCACTAAATGGGTTACAGAGTATCTATGATCTAAATGTCGGAAGTTCAAGCGAAATTTTGCACTGTGGTCAAAGGAAAAGGAATACATGTATCTACCTTTTAGCATCCCTGATCTCCCACCAAAACTATGAACATTGTGCAATAATTGGATACATAACCTTGGAAATGAATCTTTTGTTTTTGAACGGCATTTTGAGAAAGAGTCTTTTAAAGAGGATATCAGGGTAAGTACCAGTTATATTTGCTTTTTACTCAGTAAATACTAATAATTCTTAATGTGTATAACCAGAGTTTATTTACAACACTTTTACTTATATAATAATTTTCTAATTTAATCTATCCTTATCCAGTGAACATTTTGTACAGGCTAAATATGAAGGGATGGGTAAACAATGCTTTTTAAATATTCAAAGTTAAATTAATATCTATTTAAGTTAAGATACTAGGATACACACCAAAACCTATTAAATAGAAGATGCAGTAACTAAAATATTTGATGGCAGCAAGACTAAGAAATAAGAGAAAATAGCTCAAAAAGATGAGGAAAAGGAAAAGCAGGATACATGTAATACTTTCAAAAATCATCCCAGCACTAGCACATTTTGTATTATACTATTGTTTTTAAAGAAATTGAAAATGTACAAGTAAACAAATGAAGTATAGTATATATGAAGTAAGTATATATAATTAATTAGTCATTATTTTTCAGCTAATCCATTTTCTTTTGGAAACCAATGAAAACTCATATGCAGAACCTATTGACCAACCTGGACTATCAGCATCTAAGGAAACAGGTAATTTGATGCACTTCTCTATTAAATGATTAACAAAGTTTTACAACCAAGGTCATTTTAATTCCCCCTGTGCAGTTAATCTTTCAAGTCTTGACATTTACGTGGCAATTACTGCAGGGGTGGAGTGATAATCAACTGATTTGTGCTGTATACAGATTCACATTGTAAGATTCTCTTGTAAACAGATGTACTAATAAATCAGAAAGAGAGAAAACTACTATGAAATGTTGTATCACTCATTTACTGTCCTGAGTGTTTATGCATATAGTCTACATTGCGATCACTTATCACAAAGTCAAAACACATGCTACTCAACGTCTGTCATTTTTATTAACACTCAAAACTCAACCCGGTCTTTTCCGGAATACATTGTAATAGTAAAACCAACAACGACATACAATCCGGATTGCCCTCTCAGTGACCCAGTATACTCAGATACACAATATCCGGGGGCCAAATTTAAAATTTGGAAATATACAAATTTTATCACTGGGCACTGAGAAGGGAATCGGAGTATCAGTCATAATGTATACCAAGATGAAATGACGTGGAACAGATTACAGTACTACCACTACTGTCTAAATCTAACCATGGAGGTGTGCCGCCTCTGATGCTACATTCATATGATTAAATCAGTGATACACATATACAACCACATATGCAACAGTATCCCTTGACAACATCTGTCAATAAATCATAATGCACGATTAATGGCCACTTAAAACACCGGTATCAAAAGACTGAGTATCAAGCTAGTTGTCCATCATGATCACAATGTATCAACAAAAATGAAAATGAACAAAATAGAAAAGTACAAAGTGAATACAACTACATATACATGGTAGATTGAAAGATGCAATGAATACAACAAGCATGTCAATTAGTGTTCAAACCAACTGGAATATAGACAATCTATTTGAACACTTGACAAGTAAAGCACTTAAATGAATATTCAATTCGTTCATTCGTCAAATGCATATAGAAATGATATGTACCGAAAGTTGTAAATAAACAAATGCAATTATTCTAATCCCAATATCATATGCATTACAATATAGTAGCAATCTGCAGGTAGCACATGTACACAAATTGCTGAAATTTAAGGAACGCAGTATATAAAAATGTGCAATGGGATGGGGGAAAAAATGTCTGAATGCACATGATAAAAATCGAAAGAAATGCACACATGGATTTTAAAAAAAAAAAGGTTCTATCATGACAAAAAGCAAAACACATCATGAACATACATGTTTTGCAAGATTGCAAGTCAGAAAAACATACAAAAGTAATCAACTCTCATGGTCTAAGCAAAGCAATCAAGTCAACTAAGTACACATGCAATTAAATTTCATAAAGATTTAGAAACATAAAGATTGTCTCTGTCAACATGATCAACCCTAAATTCTTGGATTGTGAACTATTCACATTAAATCAAAGGTGGTGGTCTCAACCTTATAGCATTTTGCGCTTTAGCATTAAGAGATGATAAAGGCACCCATATTGCATTTTGAGCAGGTTCACCAATAATTTGCACAAGAAATTCTGGACCGGTATTTGTATTTCGTTGAGCAAGCACTCGCTTAATCTTGTGAAGTCCGTCAGAGTCTGAAGAAATGGAGGAATGAGTGTCTGCTAACGGATCAACATGATTGTTGTCACGAAATCGGATTGGTTTCTGGCGAGTTCTGCTTGGCCTTTGGAATACTGGAAGAGGAATGTCTTTAGTTTTCTTCACCATCACTGTTTCAGATGAAAAAGTGGAGTCACTGCCGTCAGACAATAATCGAGAGGGCTCTGGAATATGATCTATCTGTGTTGCTGTGCTTTCCACTCCCTGAGACTTATTAGAGGTAACGACTCTGAAAAAGGAAGATGGTGTCGGTTGACGGACATACGCCAATTTCAAACGATCCACATGAATGGGGGTAGATAGGATTTTCCCTGTGGCTTCATCCTTCAGTGTAACCATATGTGGGGAATCCACATTGTGCACAACATACACTCCAACATACATATTTTGCAATTTCCGAGCTGCTCCAGTAGGTTCCTTATGCAGAAACACAAAATCACCCACTGTTAAGTTCAAAGGTCTCGTGTGTTCATTTGCATGTCGCAACATTTGCATTTTGTAATTTTCGGTATTGGTCACTACATGATCTCGAATCACATTTAGGCGGGCATGCAAATTGTTGACATAAGTATGCATAGACTTTGGAATGCCTTGAAGATCCGCGGGAGGTATATGGGTAGAAAGCGGGAATGTAGGTCTGTCACCAAACAAGATTTCATATGCAGAATATCCTGTAGAATTTACAGAAATGTTCATAGCAAATGTGATGGAAGGTAGGACTTTATCCCAGTTGTTTCGTTTGGAATTCAAATAGGGAGTGAGTTTGGCAGCTATAGTAGCATGAGTGCGTTCACATGCGCCTAGACAGTGGTGCATAAAACTAGGGGTGAATTCCTGTTTGATTTGAAATACATCACAAAGTGTCTGTGTCACTTTTGCTGTAAATTCTGTTCCTCTATCTGATATAAGCGTGTCACAAGTTCCAAATGTAGTGAACAGTAGGTAGAGGCCCTCTGAGACGGTACAAGCATCATCCGCAGCTAACGGTACCGTAAAAAGGAACTTGCTGAACATATCAACCGCAGTCAAAACGTAAGTATGTCCAGACACGGTCAGAGGTAATGGTCCATAGCTATCCACCTGCCACACTCTGAAAGGTTTACACGGTGTTGGGTAGGCGACAATTGCGGATTTGGTATGATTTTGTGTCAGTTTTCGCTGTTGACAAGGAATACATGAACGAACATAATCTGTGATAACTGCAGACATGCGTAAAAAATAGTAGTGTTCCTTCACTCTATCGATACAGTCCTGAATGCCACAATGTCCTCCAAGTGGGCTATCATGATACATTTGTAATATATCCATAATTTTACACTGCGGTAAAACTAACTGCCATTGATTCATGTCCTTGGTACGTTTAGCTTTCGCAACACGAGAATGAAACAGCAAATTGTCAATGAGAAGAAGGTCAGAGCTCAGCAGTATTATCTTGCGCGCATCCTTCTGCATATCGGGTATAGTACCATCATTGAGATACAAATAAATGTCTTTAAAATCGTCATCATTCAGTTGTAAATGAGCCATATCAGCAGAAGATATCCCTAACACTGTTAAAGTGTCCTTTTGGGCTGCAGGGTGCGCCTTCTGTGCTGCTGAGGTGTGATCCTGACCCTTTTGAGCAAGTGGTGTATCAACTTCAGATGAAGACCCAAGCGGATCAGTAGACACACTCGAGTCCATATATTTCTGATCTGGTAACAGTGTATGAGTGGTGTCAATGTCTGTGTCACCAGTAAAACGGTTTGCGTTCACGTCATTATCACTGTTGGAGAGAAATCCGTCACTATGCTGATGAGGCGTATTTTCTTCAGTTGCAACACCAAATTGATCCTGTGAAACACCCTCATCAGTCTCTGCTTGGAACAGCGAGTGTACAGGACCATTAGTCTCGGTCTCCAGTTGAGACGGGTCATTTCGCTCCAGTGAAATAGGCAAGTGTGACTGAAACGTACCGTCACAAGGGACGTCGGACACCAGCTGATTAGGAACCGACGGTGGACGCGTTCTTGATTTTGCGCGCAGAAATTTACGAGTTCCTCGGAGTCTATCCAATTGCTTGGAATGAGTGAGACTACAAATATCCGAGTTACTTTCGGTGTCAGCGTCGTATTCCAACGCAGGATGAAGATCCGGAGGTCGGAAAGGTATCACTATGTTGTTGACTGCAAAATCATTCATTCCAGAATGTCTGTCTTGTATCAAGTCACGTGGACATTCTCCTGAGGGTAATTTAACGTCACATGTAGGCTCATCAACGGAATCGAAGTATGGGTCATGCTCATCTGGGCTGGCCTCCAGAGTAGGCATGTCCGGATTAGGATGGCAACGTGACAATGCATCCGCCACGACCATCTGCGCTGCTGGTTTATACTGAATTTCAAGGTCATACTGTTGAAGGATAGTCAGCCAGCGATCGAAGATAGCTCCACGTAGTTTGTTCATGAACAGCGGTTTTAGAGCTTGATGATCACACTCAACAATTACATGGTTTCCTCGAATATACGATGCACAGTCTGTGACTGCAGTGGTCACTCCTAATAGTTCTAATTTCGTTGGGCCATAAGATCGCTGCCATTTATTGAGACCTTTCGAACCGAAACGAATAACATGCGGAGTGTCATCGTCATAAAGTTGATATAACATGTATCCTATACCTTTGCTCGAAGTATCCACAGCAATATGAAAGGGAATATCAAATCTTGGGAATGATAACACATTCGAATTCACAAGGGCACCCTTCAATGTCTGAAATGCGACTGTATGTGACTGTGTCCAAATAAACTTCACATTTTTCTTTAACAGGGCATGAAGGGGTGAAGCTATTATGCTGTAGTTTGGTATATATTTCCGAAACCAGTTGAGCATGCCAAGAGCACAACGCAGCTCCTTTGCTGTCGTTGGAAGGGGAAAGTTTCTAATACTGTCAACGCGATCTGAGGGAGGGCGAATGCCATCCTTGGAAATTTCATGTCCAAGGAAAATTGCTTTGTCAGTAGCAAAGGTGCACTTCCTAGGATTCAGTTTCAAACCCGACGATTCAAACCTACTCATCACTTCACTAATGTCTTTTAAATGTTGATCAAAACTATCTGACATAATAACAACATCATCCATATAACACAATACAGATCTAAATGTCAAACCCTTCAAAACTTTGTCCATAAGTAATTGAAAGCTATTAGGGGCCGTCTTGAGACCCATAGGCAATCTGGTAAATTTGTACGTACCAAAACAGGTGTTAAATGCAGTTAAATTGGCAGATTCTTTTGAAATGCCCATTTGAAAAAAACCTGAGCTCATATCAATGGTAGAAATAAAATTGGGTGTGGTTTGACTAAAAGACTCTGTGAGCTCCTGTACATCAGGTATATTGTAAGCAAAATCAAGTGTTTGCGAGTTCAAATACCGAAAATCACAACAAAACCTGTATGAGGTAAGATGAGCCTCTTTACCCTGGGCAGCATGAGATCCATTGTTTTTGCGTTTAGCAACCAAAAGGATGGGGCTAGTAATGGGCAAACTATCTGTTTCACTAACAGGGGCAATAACTCCTTGGGAGAGGAGTTCGTCTAACTGTGTGCGCAAAATCTCTCTCTTATCTGGAGGTAAACGATAAGGCCTCTGATACTTGGGAACAAAATTTGGCTTCATATGTATCTCATGCTGTACAAAGTTCGTAAAACCAAGCTGTGGATTTTCTTTAGTCACAAATACATTCTTGTGTGCATATAAACATTTCTCAAGTTTCTCAATCTGCTTGTCTGTAAGTACATGTGTACCAGAAAAATCAAAATTTGCACAAAAATCATCTGATTTCTGACACTCTGTCTTGCACTGAGTTACACTCTTAACATTAGTACACATTGGAAATGGCACAATGTTGTAAGAGGAATCCAACACAGCAAAATCGGCCAACACCATACCTTTAGGTATAAAAACAGGGTCATTTCCAGGATTCATGACTTTGAAAGGGATGGTTTTATTTGCAGGTATAATATTAACCGATCTAGCCAGCAGCAAACCTCTTTTCAGAACATTCACATGAGCAGAAAGTAAACCCTGCACACCATATAATGACTTTCTTGGAACTTTGCCATATACAATAAGCTCTTTGTTAGGTTCTACAGTAACAGGTTTCATAGATCTAACCTTCACCTTGGATTGCATATATCCATTCAACAAATCATTGCATGCACTAAAATCTAGCACAACACCTTTCTCTTTCATGTAATCTGTTCCAATGATAAAGGGGTGCGAGGTACATTGAAAAATATACACAGTAAACCAATGTGTACCATGAGGTGTTTGACCCTTAACCTTTGTAACACCTAAAACCTTGACACTCTGATTATCAGCTACTAATACTGAAATATCACAGGATGCAAAGGTTGCTTAACAGAGATGGGTAACATATCATACAACGACAATGACATAACAGATATACATGAACCAGAATCTAATAGTGCTGCCACATTGACAGTTTTGAATTTCACTGGCATATACATAAATTTAGTGGTGTTGGAGTCCTGTATGTCTGAAAAAATATCAGACGAGCTCATAACGTCACTGAAAGCAGGCACATCTGTCGCTATATTCTGATAGTCACACAAATGAAAACTGTCACTGCTCACAGGCGTGGTTGTGGCTACGCAAGAGTCACACAACGGATTGCCACTAAAACTTGTCGCGTCATTCTGTGTCGCACATCTCTGTTGGTAGAGTCTTTCTCTCCACGGTGTAGGCGAAGGGCTGCGATGGCGCGATTTTACCGTCTTCCCGAGGGAGCGCCCTGTTGATCTCTCCTCGGGGCTCTGGAGTTTTCCGACTTCGTGAACATACATGACGCAGCATTATGCCCGAACTGGGAACAAAACGGACACTGAGAGTTGGGGTCAGACACACCACCATCCTTCAATGCACAGGCACGCTGTACGTGACCCACACCTCTACATCGGAAACAACACTTGGAATTCGCAGATTGTTGCGGTGCAGGATCCAAACGTTGTGGGGGCTGTCCACCATATTCCGGAGTTGCTAACTGCTGTACAGCTGTAGACAGGCGAGATAATTCCTTCACGATGAAGTTCATGCTGACATCGGATGCTGACTGTGTCCGTATTGCAGCTGTGGAAGCTGGGGTTTGCCTGTAACCAAATGCTTCCCCAGTCTTGGCGGCTGTAAGAGTGTCGGCGAAACTGGTACAACGTCCAGCACGGACATAAAACGCCAATTGCTGTGGTAACCCTTCAACAAATTTGTTCATCAAGTCACGTTCGGGTTTACCTAGCTTTCGACCTTTCTCCAGAATAATACTTTAGAAATCCTCCAACGGCTGAGTAGGGGACAAACACAATGAATTGAACATCGCTGACTCCATAATCAGAGTTGGGTCCAATGGTGATTTGCTGGTGTATGTTCTTTGGAACTCACTCGAGACGATCCTCCACGACGTCCGTATAAACTCCGAAAGTTGTCCAAACCATACAAGGGCAGGGCCTTGTAGATGAAGATGGAAGGCCGCAATTTTCCGTGCTTCATTTGCATCGAGGTCGTGAAATACACAGTACGAGTTAAATTCGGCCATAAATTTGGCGGCATCTTCATGTGAATATCCGCTAAACTTACGGAGTGAAAGTTTGTCCCCACATGTAGGTACATTAATGACTTGCTTATTAGGCCTACTCACTACCGGAGTCGATGTGTTCGCTGGTGTTCTAACTGACCATGGTGGGCTCTCGTCACATAGGTTCTTCACGAAGGTTTGCTCATTTCCCGCGAATACGGGGTCAACATAGGCATCGGTCTCTCATCAAATTGAAACGTTTCCATCCCATTAAGCAACACATTATCGGGATCGGGGAATTTTGGATTCTCCGCCATGTTGTATCACTCATTTACTGTCCTGAGTGTTTATGCATATAGTCTACATTGCGATCACTTATCACAAAGTCAAAACACATGCTACTCAACGTCTGTCATTTTTATTAACACTCAAAACTCAACCCGGTCTTTTCCGGAATACATTGTAATAGTAAAACCAACAACGACATACAATCCGGATTGCCCTCTCAGTGACCCAGTATACTCAGATACACAACAGAAAAATAAACTCTTTTTGTGTGAAATACATGTACATGTACATGCACTTTCATGAAAATTCATTACTAAAGTTATAAATTAATGGTTTGATTTCATTTTTATATTTTCAGCTCAATGAAGACATGAATAGTGACAAAAATACCCCACTCTCAATCCATATTGAAGAATAAATCAACTTTGTGCAACAGATACAGATAGAATTGCCCAGTCATTGTCCATCATATGTGCTAAGGAATGTTCAAGTGAAGAATGAAGAAGTGAAGATAATGAACTGTATAAAGAATACAAAATTAAAAGTTTAAGAATTAAGAGTGTCGTTTTCATCAATTTATCCCAATGCACTAGTGTTTTCATTTGAATCTGTTAATAGAGGGCGAAGCCCTCTCACGGCCCGGAGGGCCGTGAGAGTGGAGCTCTCCCTATAGGTAACACGTATATACATGTTTAAAAGCAAAATATAGGAAAATAATGAAAAATTAAACCATACCTATGGAACTTGAAAAGTTTGGTACCAATGGCGTCGATTCGAATATTAGCGCGTGGACATGTATTCCTCCATTTTGAATCTCGTCTACCCTAGTTAACGTCGTTCTGAGATGTTACACATAAAATCCGTAAAAGCATGTAAATCTTATTTTCTTAATCATATATAATCACTCCACAATTAACGCCATGTTTTTCGTTGTGGTTCAAACGCTATGTTTGTAAATTTGCTAAATAACGACACTGAATATGACGTCACAATGTACTGTTTACATCAATTGCGTTATATTTCCCGCGTTCAATAGATAGGCGGATCAAATGTCGAAAATTAGGATGCTTTGGTACAGCTCCGTCCGCGTGCTAACTTCGGGTTGTTTTTGTCCTGTTTTGGATATAGATAATAATGCCAAAACTTTTTTGCTTCGCCCTCAAACACGGTCACGCTGTAAAACATATTAATTCCTCTTCATTATACCGAACGAAGCTCGGACGGGCCG